>NW_010134433.1:15625-41405 GCF_000699245.1 Pterocles gutturalis | reverse complement strand
TCTTTCCCCATTCAGAGCTAGCAGGGAAGGAGCCTGAGAAAGGAGCAAAATCTCTCTCCTCAAAGCAAAGAAAAGAAGGTAGAGAGTAAGTGATGAAGCCTGGCTGAGTACGTGGACTGTATTGCAGATACATGTTTCACATGAGAGGAACGATACCTGGCAGTGTTAAGGAAGATGGTAGAGGTGAGACAGCATTGTAGAAAGGAGGAGCAAGGAAGGACAAAAAAAGGAGGAAAACTTGAATTAGTGAAAAAGAAGATGGAATAATTGAGAGAGCACATGATGAAAAAGATTATGAGGTGATTCATGTATGCCTCTAAATTTTGATTTGAAGCAGCCTTTTATTTCCTGCAGGGAAATAAATGTTATGGAAATACAAATTGGCACCTAACCCAGTTTAGATATAAGTTTGCCCTGCTACCTCCTTCACATCACTGAATTCCTGAAACACATTAAATTCGCCCCTGCGCATGCCACTTTGCTATTAATCCCTTGGGATAGTGGATAGATGTAATATTTTGCTACATAACAAAAAATTTCTTAATTTGCAAGTGCATGAAGACACTTAAACTTTACTTTGTTGGTTGATCACATGCCAATGTCCTTTCTGGAAAGCCATGTAGAAAAAGAAAACTATAGAATTATGAGAATATAAAGTAAATAAATATAAAGTAAAAATAGAAGAGGGCACCAAGTACCAATACAAATAAATGCATATTTTTTGGTTGTGATGCTTTTTGTATCCCAGAGAATTACACAAATGCTATGTATTTGCATTTGTATGTAATAGTGACACACACGATGTGGCAGCTGTTATCCAAGCCCACTATATAACACATAACTTCTATATATTTTAGAGAGATCTTTCTTTAAAAAGTAAAGAAAGTAGTAAGTGAATCTCTCATTTACAGTAGTAGTTTTCAGATGTAGGATATGAAGTATGTTTCCAACAAAAATACATTAAATAATCTGTTTGAAACAGTTCTGCAAAGCAGTGTGATATCTGAAAGCAGACTTTCACATTCATTTTTCATTTATTATTTTAGAAAATAGGTATTTCCTGCTTTCTTATGCTTAATTTTGTTTTCCTCTTTAGAGCCATATTGGATGGCGCAAAGAAGCAAAGCGACTGCTTCTTGTGATGACAGATCAAACTTCCCATCTGGCCCTTGATAGTAAATTAGCAGGGATCGTAATTCCCCATGATGGAAACTGTCATTTGAAAGATAATGTGTACATCAAAGCTACAAGTATGGTAAGGTATATGTCATGTATTTTGCCTTCAGAGAAGCAGTGTAAAACTGGATAAATTAGGTGTTTAGATTGCCGACAAAGCATTGCTTTTAATTCAGTTACTACAATAGTATTTTCCTAGATAGGCAAGATGTGAAATGAAGAATCAATCACCAGAAAATATTGACATTGTTTTTGGCTGGGATAAAGTATTTTGGAGTCTGAGATACAGCAGAGGAGAATGTGACTGGGTTTGGTGTGGTTTTTTATTACCATTTCATAATGATGAGCAATTCTTACATGCATATCCTGCTAATGAGACTAAGGTAGTGGAAGATGCATAGTTGTGTTGATTGAAAAGGCTTGCTAACAGTAAAACAGAAGACGTACAACAGCAATGAGCTAATTCAACCACGATGTACTAGAAAATATTCTTGTGCCACAAAGCTTTGCTGTGGTAATATTAAATACATCTGAATGTCACAGTATAAAACCTGTGTGTGGTAATACATGCCTAATCAAAAAGTTGCATCAGATCTGCTGTGAAATAATATGCCTTCAACAGATATTTTTAGCTTTCAAAATAATTTCTTCAAAAATGTATAAAGTAGTCATGAATGATTGAAGACAGGCATTTTTCTGTCTAGGATTTGTAGTTTTTAATTGCTTTGCCTATTTCCTTAAATAAATATGAATAATTTATTTTAGAAACATGAATCACTACTTAATTGCCCTGTAATCGTCAGAAAAAAGAAATATGAACTGTGTTATTGTTAAAGCACATTACAGTTTTATTCTTAGTGCTAGCTGTACTTATTTAAAGTATGTAGCCTGTGTTCAGCCTAAACCAGTAATGTGCTAGTGGTGCTCAGTGTAAATTAGGCTAGACCTGAATTTAATCCCAGCACGTGGTGTTTACCAGGATGGCAGGGCAGCAGGAAGGAGCTGCCGTATGGTGTGGGATAGTGAAATATGGAGGTTTCTGGGAATCGATGGGTGTTCGGGACCTTGCTGAGCGGAGGAGGGAGCTGAACGTGTGCTAACAGGAAGGTTGTTTGGATTTCCGATCGTATGATGTTCTTGCATTCATATACTCCCTCTGTCACCTCTTGGATATTCCCTCACAGATGTCAGGATTATTTATTTCCTTCTAGCTACTCTGTTGAGTTTCTACAGTGTCCCTGGAATAAAAACAACCTTTTCCTTTATTCTACTTAAAGCAAATAATCCCAAAACTTTCCTTTCCCAAAGCATAGCATACTTACGGGTTGTGGTGTCCCTACCTCTATTTTTTTTCTTTCTTAATTTTAGTGCTACAAATGAGAATAATTTTGCTCTGCTTATTAACAGTGGCTGAAGGTACAAAACTTATTCTAGTGTTCAGGATTCCTTTAACAATAAAGATGTTGTCTGTTTCAGGAAGGAAAAAAAAAAAAAAGCCACCTGTATTGCCACCTGTATTTATTTTCTGCCCAACTTGAGAAATTGACTTCTGTTTCAGCTGGAAAACTTCACAAATATAACATACACACAAAATCAATTGATCTCTTTCTAAGGAACTGTGACAGATTGATGGCTGACTGAAGAAAATGTTTTCTGGATTCTGGGCTGAAAGATCATGATTTTACTGTCCCATATAGAATAAGAAATTTCCGTTATTATTGCTACTGACCTTTTGTAAAATGAGGTGGTCTCTTTAGCCACCCAGATGAAATGACCTTGAAAGATGCTTAGATCTGTAGTGGCATGTTTTGGCCCATGTGTTTTCTGGCTGCTAGTGCATTTGGCTTTCAACCATGGTCTAGTTCTTGCATGCCCACGTGTAATAGTGGGCATGGACTTAGTAACAGAAAAGGGTTAGAATGGAAATCTTCCTCAATAGTAGATATTTTCTGGAGTAGAGATAACACTATAGTGTCTGCAAGGGTAGGTGTATTAACTGCCTGCTTTTTTTTTCTTTTCAGTGGTATATAGCCTGTGATTATTTTAGTCATAAAGATCCATAAAGAAACTTCAAATGAACAAATAAATTCAGGGGGAAAAAAGACTATTTGATATTTAAATTAAATGTAATGAAAGGCTGTCAGCATTTTAAAAAATACATCATATGAAACATAGACATGTAGATGTCACTTAGGGACATGGTATAGCAGTGGACTTGGTTTATGGTTGGACTCGATGATCTTAAAGGTCTTTTCCAGCTTAAACAATTCTGTGATTCTATGATATTTTTGCTTTTTTCTTTCCTTATCAATGTAATTTTGTTGTGCTATGCTAAATTAAAGAGCCATCTGTAATCACATTATTTTCCTACTTTGATTCTTAGCTTCTGGTAGTCTTGAGAAGATTGCATTTTGGCATATTTTTGTTTTTTTCTTGTGCCAATTAAGATTACTTTGCTTTATTTATTTGCATAAGCTTAACCTTTACATCAGAAGTGTTTCCGGTTAGTCACTTTTCTGCCTGTTCTAACTTTTGCTAAGCAGTCATGCAGAGGTCAGCAAAAAAGACAGGAAAGAAATCTAGTCCATTTTAATTAGATCTGTGCTTGGTTAACTCCCTTTCTGAAATACTTAACATCTGTATTAGTTCTCAGCTTAACACAGTAGGTTAAAATAATAAAATGAATGATGTAACTGGAACAAGAAAGATGATCTAAAATGAAAATACATTCACCTGAGCAGTAGTGGGAAGAGATAAGATAAAAATACATGAAGTACAGGAAGGTTTTTACAACAAGCAAAATGAGGCTCCATGAGTGACCAACAGTTCTTTATATCATCTCTTTACGTGCTTAAAATGAAAAAGATAGTGTCGGCCTGTTGATTCTCTTTTTAAAGTCTCTTCTAATAAAAATATTTTTTTTTCTTTCTAATCTGAAGTGAGATTTTAATGTACTACTAACCAAGCTGGACACTCTAGTAAGTTAGAGCTGACAAGTATACCTGTAAGCAGGTTAGGTAGTGTGAGGATCTAGTCCCTGCAACCCTTGCACATCTCTGCATGTCATCTCTTGACTTCAGTAAGCTCCATCTGAATAAGTTTTTGTTTCATTAAGGCTTGGAAGCCTATTTCTGATACCACTGATCCCAGAGGTTTGCAATTAGTTGCAGAGATGTTGAAGGGCCACTTTGCTGAAATTCAGACTTGTCTAGTGTCACGTGTTAAGCAGGAACACTGACATATTTGACCACCATCTCACAATCCCTCAACACCGCCCCCGTCTTTCACACATTTATAGAGCAAGAGGTATTTGCCGAACATCTGGCTTCACTTGCTGGTGTCCTGGGACCACTTGGTGTGTCTGGGATCTACCTGGCCTGTAGGATTGTGCAGCACAATGAAGGCCCCACCATTGTGGTCTGTGGTCATGGAGAAGGCAGGAGGCTGTAGTACTGTGTTACAGGCTATTGAGAATGACAGCAAAGCCACTACTGCTGCACTCCGGCCCCAACTGCTGTGTAGTGGGAATGCACGCTCCCTGCACCCTTGCATATGGCACGCTCCCCAGCTGCAGAGGTAGGAAGGCCCATTTATTGCTAACTTTCATCACTTATTTTAAGGAATATAATCTCTTACCAAAGGGTAGGAAAGTTGAGAGGTGTGGACACTGACTAAGCTCAAACTGCAGCAAGAATCTCCTTTGTTCTTTTTATACAAGGCTCTTTATAATGGTGCCATATGATGGAAAACGGATTTTTGCCCCCTTGTGTAACTTTGTCTCAGCTGCCTTGGCATTCAGATTACAGTTAGGAGAGCAGCTGACTTGCAGGGTGGGTGCCTTGAGTAGCAAGTGACACTATGAAGAGAAATGGATTGTGCAGGGAAACAGAGTGTGTTTGTGCAACAGAGTGATAATATGGGGCAGATGGTGAAAAATATCAGGAAGAGAAAGACAATAGAGGTATACGGGGGAAAGAGGTTGAAGGATCTGACATAAGTGGAGGTGTTCAGATTAAATCTCTGCAAGGAGAAACACAGGCCAAGGCCCCAGTCACTTCTCTATGTTTAGTCATTAATTTTAAGAGTTGAATTTACTTCCTGAGAAGCATTCACAGATACATGGTAAATGAGCGGAGACTTTCAGATACAGTTTGGTTTAGAGTACTAGAGCTGGGGGGATCTCACATAGCCCAGGTGTACAAAGCCCACTGGGACCACACAGACACCCTTGTGCTTCCCCAGATCTTGGATTAAAAGGTAGCAATGCACCTCTTGTTCTTGAACCCGTCAGATCTCTCACTGAGAGGTGTGGAATGGTGGGTCACTGGCAGAGGACATGCCGTGACAGGTACTTCACCAAATAGAGCAATGTCATTACTGTGGAGAGACATGAAAATCATGCTATGTTCTTCAAGCACAACCATGTTAACAAAATGTAGCAGGTTATTGAGGTGAGGACTGAAGGCATCACTCCCAAGGCAGGTCTTGCACATACAGAGAAGGAGAAAGCTGTCAGCCGTAAGATATGTACAGAATACTGACATTGCTAGAACCTGACCCAGTGGCTACATCGAGATGATGTGTCTGATCCCTGGTGCCAAAATACATTTCTGAGAAACAAACTTATAATTACTCACCTCGCTGTTCTCAAAAGCACACCTCATGTCAGTGCCCTAATCTTGTAATTTGTCTCTGACTTTTGCACAAGAACCCACCTGTCATTCTCACAAATCTTGTTATTCTTCTATATGAACCATGGACAACATCATATTTCTTAAGCATCAGGCTCAAAACAAAAAAAATAGTACTGTAAAAGTTAGTCCCCCTGTGCAGCACCCATGCATATTTGGCAACAGATAAGCCTGTCACAGTCTGGCTGGTGCCCTGATGTTTTTTTGGGGGGTTTTTTGTCATAATCTGGTTATTTGGTTGGTTCCACCTTTTTTTGGATGTAGGCCTAGCATTTCTCTGTACATTTAGAAATAAGGGTTGGGGTGGTTTTGGAATCCTGCATTGTGTCATATGTGAAATATAAGTTTTTTTCCCTACTAATCTGCAGTCTTCTCTTTTCTGATGTATTTTGCAGGAGCATCCATCTCTTGGGCAGCTCTCTGAAAAACTTGTTGACAATAACATCAATGTTATTTTTGCGGTTCAGGGAAGCCAGTTCCATTGGTATAAAGTAGGTTAGAAACCTGATTTATTTTTTATTTTGAAAGCACAATATTTATATTAAAAATTAAAACTGTGCATAAATGATTGTATTTTTCGTAGGATCTGTTACCTCTGTTGCCTGGTACTGTTGCAAGACAGATAGAATCACAAGCAGCAAATCTCAATGATTTGGTGGTAGAAGCCTATCAGGTATGATGAGAGTGGCAATGTTGTATGCTGTATTTGTACAGTGATTTTTCACCTTTCATAGCCTAAAGTTGGAATTTCCAGAATCTTGACTTCTCTCTGAGTCCACCAGGATAAGTTACCTACTTTTCTGAAGTCCAAGTCAGTGGGTGACACTATCCCACGGTAGCTTTCCCATCTGCCTTTTCCCAGGCTGTCAGGGTCTCAAAGCCAAGAGCTAGCAATTTTTCCTTTCTAAGGATGCTTCTAAATATGCTGTTTGATTCTCTGCACCTGTTGTCATGTAACTTCAAAAGAGATGTCTGACTTATTTGAATTTTGACATCTCAAATCTTTAGTTACAGAGCAGACACCACTCTCTAGGCACCATATAAATTCAGAGCAAGAAGACAGTGCAGTATCTAGAGGGTTTTACAGCATAATTCTTAGAAAATGGATGACAGGTGGGAATTTACAAGGAGGTAGTCTGACAACAGTGGATATTGTGGAAAGCAGGGTTTACACTGCACAAAGCAGTAGAGTCGTGATAGGGATTTGAGAAGAGAACAGAAATGGCTTTGTGAACTCTTGCCTGTAGTTCTCAACTGAAAGTAATAGCATGGGAAAGAGAAAACAGTAGTATGGAAAAGAGCATCAAGTCATTTTCCACAAATGAATGACAGGGAATGGCAGCTTGAAAGTGGAAATTGGCATCTTGATAGTGCATGATAGATAGCCTGGTAAGAGGGGCCATAAACACCTTTGGAAATTAAGCCCAGTGGTATACATTTGATGTACTAGAGCACAGGGAGCCTGCAGAGCAGCATCGAAATGAATGTGATGGGTTAGATGGTTGAATGGTGTTAAGGTGTGCAAGTTACACAACCATGCAAGTTCCAAAAGTTGAAAAATCAGTTAAAAAGCTATATGCAAGGTATCAGCATGTATCACATTGTGTTTCATTACTTAGACATGGGAGGCTGAAATTATCTGTTATACTAGGTTAACCTTCTAAATCAGGTTACTTGCTTTCAGCAAATTGGCTACAATGAACAGCTAAGTCCCATGTCTGTTCCTAGTCAATAGAGAGGGTTTGTGCACATTTTTCTCACTGTCATGTTGGAAACATTGTGCAAAAGGCAAAGATGATCAAAAGCAGAGGAAGTTAGGTGTAATAAAATTGCAGAGAAGTTCTCACTGATTTTGTACTTTCTCTTATAAAATCGAGAAATCTAATTTTGAATATGGCAGTTTGCAGGAAATTGCTGGCAAAAACTTTTGAAGATCATAGTCCGTTTTTGTGCCACTTTTACACTGTCCATCCTAAACTGTATCCTGTTTTTTAGAGCACAATGTAGGGCAAACATTCAAGGAGAGGAAATGAAAATTCACAAAATAATGATTTAGTTCAATGGAAGATTCTGTGGGACTTTCCTGCTCCAGCCACCCCCAGTTTGCTCTTGCCTTATTTTCATTTTTTAGACAGTATCTTCCTTCCCATCCTAAATGTCATTGGATTTGATACTTTGAGATTTTTATACTAGTTTTAGGGGCTTGTAATGTACAAACGCACAGTGAACAGGGCTTGAATGTTTTGTTTTCTTGAAAGCAAAAGTACTTAGATAAGAAAATAAATTTTGCATTGATATTTGATGACAGTGGGCCTCTTGCACTCTTCTTCTAGGCAGGGAAGCCTTAGGCTTACTTGTGGAAAACCCTGGCTGAAAAACCCTGGATAAAAAGCCAAAGATGAGTCACTAATTTTCAGAAAGTTACCAAGATAAGCATGTGTTCAGATTCATGTAATTAAATTTACATTTGTAGTGGTAAAAATACCCCACTAAACTAATTTTTAAAATACTAATATGACAGGAATTTTAATAATCTCTTTGTGCAATTTTCAGCTCATGAGTTTATACAGAGCTTTAATAAATTTTTAAAAGGTCAGTATGCAATATTCCTTCTTGGAAGGAAGTAGGATTTGAGAGCATGCAGTAAATACAAAGTAGCTGTTTTTTCATTATTTTATATTGTAAAAAGCTCTATGGGGAATCAACCAGTTGTTGACTTATATAGTCCTAGCTGACCCAAATAAATCAGTAAGAATAGTCTTTAGATCACCCAAATGTTTGTTCAGAGAAAACTTTTCCAAGATAGATGCAAAATATCAGAAGTTTATCAAGTGTCAAGTCAATTAGGAAGCTTTTCTGATGGACAGCAATAGTTGTATGTATGTTTACTGTTTTATTTTAAATGTTTGGCTAAAAGGCAGTGTAGTATCTCAAATAATAAGCAGTTTTTGTTGCTCACGGTTCTTAGAATAGATTTTCAAATGGCCAAAAATACAGTCTCAAAACCATTTTAGAAAAACTGAAAACGTTTTTATCTGGAAAACGTAATCCTCTTTATCAGAATTACCAGTTCACTAGTTGTGTGTATTTGGAATGTAATCAGGTCTTTATCTGGGAAACAATGCTTTAATTCATTCCTTTATTCACACAGACAAGCTTTCTTCATTTTCAGTCAGACATAGTAGCCGTACTTGGTGTTAGTCACTAATGCACATTATATGTTGAGACGCAATGTGACTAAAACTTGTTTTCTGGTTACAGAAACTAATCTCTGAAGTGAAAATTCAAGTGGATAACCAGATCCAAGGTCTTCATTTCAATATCACTACAATCTGTCCTGATGGAAGTAAAAAAACTGGCATGGAAGGATGTAAAAATGTAGGACATAATGAAGAAGTATGTTGATAGTTCTTGTTCTTCAAGGAACTGGAATACTTATTTTTCTGTTTGGTTGGGTTTCAATGGTATGAAGTCTTTGAGGGATTTACTTAAACAGAAAACGGATTTATGTGATTTATGATCACAGACTCTCTATTATTCTCTGTTTTTATTTTTCCTGAATCTTATTTTAATTCTCACTAATCTCATGGAACTAAGACTCAAAGCTTTTCCTGAAAGCTAACGTCCATTAAAACTCTCCTCCTTTGTTCTTCAGTGGGCACAATGGCCATGTTCATTGTGATGAAATCTGTACATAAAGAGGTTGAAAGATCATCACCTTGTAGAAAAGAATCACTGGAATTTGTGGTCCTTGGGTCTGTATGAGACACCACCTTTCCCTCTCCTTTCTCTAGTAGTCTTCATGCACACTCAGGGTTGTCGATAATTAGTTTATTTTATGAATCAAATTAATAATATGATTTATCCCCATTTGGATTGGTGCCACCTGCTGAATGAAACAGATCGTAAAACTGGAGCATCGTGCACCATGAAAATGAGGAGGAAGATGCCTGGCTCATATGGTTTTCTTCCCAGAACAACTTCTCTGTGCCTTCATATATTTATTTAATTGGACTAGTGGAGTAATTAATTTAGCTTCCCAGGAAGAGGTCTGTGTTTCTGGAGGGCAGGGTCAAGGACTTCTTTCCTTCTTGACATGTACATAAATCTCAGCTGGTGTGATTTTACTTGTGTCTGTGTGTAGAAGTAGCAAAACAAACCAGTAGATTAAATGTGTGAATTTTAAATATGTTCATTTAGATGTAGTTTATGCTCTTCTGAATTTTGTGTGTATGACTTGCTGCTGGTTGGCTTCTACAGTTTAAGGGAGATTTGGTATGTTTTTCTTCTTAACTCATCTCTTCTCCAGTGTTGTTCCCTGTGCATGTCATAAGAAATCGGGCTGGAATTTGTTCTGTTTAATGAAAAGAAAAATATTTATATCTGTTTCCTTTTAATAAAAAGCCAAGCCAGTTGATTGTAAAAGATTGCATGTGGTCCTAAACCTCTATTGCTGTTGAAAATGAGCCATCAAGAGATTAATTTATTTTAACCGTAAATCCTCCTTTCGTTATTTGTTTACAGGCAAAATGCTTTTGCTTAACTCTGACATTCCTTTCATTGTCTAATTCTTCATCCTTTCTTTTCTGACCAAAACACAAAGTGTATTATATTCTGGAAGAATACTACAGCCTCTTCAGGGTGCAAAACTAACTTTGGCTATTAGTGAGTGTCAGTGTTCACAGTGTTGTAATTATTTAGTATCAATATATTTAATCTTTCTGCTGCTGTGTTCAGACCCATCAAATTTCACAACTCGTACGCAAGTCATGATTTGCCCTTCCCTCCCCTATCCCTGCCATTCCTCCAGTAGTGTGCTGTACATGAAGATGATCTTTTCTAGCAGGCCCCTGTGTTGAATAAAAAGCACATTCTCTAGCCTGCAGCCTGTCCTCCCCATGTGATACACACCTGCCGTAGGAATTAATTCCTGCATAGCCACACTGTTGCCCTCTAACCAAAGGGAAGAAGCCTGATGCACAGAGAGCGTAGGCAACTGAGGGGTTATGTGTGTAGTGGAGCATTTAAGAAATAAGAGGAAAAGCAAAGGGCAAGACAAAGGCTGTGTGCCCCCTCAATACGACATTAAGAAGCACATGCTTCTGCACAGCATTCTTCTCCTGTCGTCTGTGTAGGCAGCCGTGGCCCCGCTTGCCACAAAGCCACCATTGTCCACCATGGGCTCGACTGTTCTCGTGTGGGGGTGCAGCGGGAGGGGGAGACAGTGATGAGAAATGAAGGGTCTTAGTCTTTGTGGGTAGTTTCAACTTTGTATGGAATCAGTTTCTTAGTTTTTTTTTTGTTTGTTTGTTTTCTGTTTGGAAATCTTTGTTCTTTGGTGGTAAAGAGTAAAAGTATTTGCTTCTCTTGGGGTCTTTTCTCACCTTTTCCTCTTGTTTATATTTCCTCTGTGAGGAGGCCAGGAAGAGTTGTTTTCTGTCAGCAGGCTAAATAGCCTTAGTGAGAATATCCTATCAGAAGCCCATCAGTCAAAAAAACCAAACCAAACCAAAAAAAAAATATCCCAATCGTGAAGTACAAGGATTGCTATGCAGTGAAAGTATCAGAGATGTCAGACCTGTCAAAGAGTTTTGGTAGTGATTGATGCAAACTCGATGGTAGTCACCTAACCACCAAAATGACCCAGGGTTCTGTTCCAGGACTCTGGAAAGCCGCAGGGGGCTCTGCTGCAATGGGCGCTACTGGGGTGAGGTCATGGGGCATGATGGTGATGGCCATGATGTGGCCAAAAAATCAGCACTGGGTCCACCCCAAAGCAGCACTTTGTCTGCCCAGGGCCACTGCAAGAGCAGCAACACTCTCTTGCTCCATCCTCATTGTAAGAATGGCAAAAATAAACTGCTGCTAAGGTGTAAGCCCTTCCTGTGTTTTAGTAGGAGTAGATAGCGCCATCCCAAAAACCTGTGTGGTTTCTATTTGCACAGACCATTTCTGCAGCAAGAACATTAATTATAGGCTCTTTTCATGAAGAATATCTCTTTCTGTTTGTGTGTCGTCTTGCTCAATCTAGTCCCAATTCTCGAGTATTTCTATAATATACACAATGTACATATTAAATAAAATTAGGCAGATGATGATGGTAATTCTATGACTATTTAACTTGTATTAAACTTGTCTTCTGGAACTATGCTTTCTGAACATGCAAAGTAGACTGCTGTCTGTCTTCTATTCTCAGAGTTTTAACTGTATTTGTGATGCCTATCATTACTAGTACATCATATTTGACAAAGAGCCACTGTGTATTCTGTTATTATTAGCTATTGCACATTCACACCTAATATAAGTTTCTGCTTCATTTATGTATTAAAAAATATAAGCAATTTGTAGGAAATAATAATGATGTAAAATCTGTCTTTGTTTCTTCTTAGGTATTTTTCAATGTATCGGTTACAATGAAAGCATGTGATACAACTGGAGGAAGAAAATATGCAATACTTAAGCCTATTGGTTTCAATGAAACCTCCATCATTAATGTGCAGAAAAGCTGTGCCTGTCAGTATGGAGACAATGCAAGGCACAAAAGAGTATGGGCTGATGAAACTTTTTCTGATGGCAAACAGTCCCATTGCAGTGACAGTAATTGTAGCTCTAATAGAGATACGCTTCCTTCTGAGAAGTGCAGACGACACCAGGACCAGCCCATCTGCAGTGGTCAAGGAAATTGCATAGATGGAAAGTGTTTCTGCTATAAAAACAAGCTAGGCAAGGTGTATGGCAAGTACTGTGAAATGGATGATTTTTCCTGCCCGTATCACCAGGGAAACTTATGTTCTGGTAAGCTGCAGAGTTTATGTCTGTATTTTGTTTTGGTTTTATTTTGTTTTCTGAACCTTATATACATGATGCAGCTGAAAACAATAATATAAGGCTGTCATGTACAAGAATTCTGTGTGCAGAATTAGTGTGTGAAATGTCCTGAACAGCCTGGTAGGAATTCACACTCCTGTGCTTTCATCACCACAAACGTATGCACTGTCTTCGAAACTTCAGCGCTGCTTTTTATGGGAGTTTTTTCTAAGCTGACCTGTTTTAAGATTTAAATCTCAAATTTCTTCAGAAGTAATGATACTGATATCTTAGGTAAAACAGTAAAATTATTACAGGAAGTAAGTTGATACATTTCAATCTAATGGGCATGAGATGTTAAGAGATTAGGAGGAATCATAACGTTCAGATGAGGTTCTGATTTTCTAACACCCTAAATCAGTCTTCCGAGAGATACAGTGACACTTGTTTTCAAATAGTGACATATACGCTAACATTGTTCAGAACACCTGCTCCAGAAAGGGTAATGGAAGTGAAATGTAAACAGGCAGAGTTGTTAGAAATTCTTATTCTTTTTGTGGCCTACTTTATGTTTTTTAAAGAAAGCATACAAATTTAAATTGCATATGAAAAAAATATAACACATATACTTTTAAGTTAGACTTATTAAGGAAAAATGGGACTGAATCAGTATCACTGCTGTATCTCTACCAGAATAGTTGTTTTTCCCCTTGGAAGTAATTAAATAACTTAAAATTCATACTGCTGTCCTGCATCCTTTCATTTCACTCTATACTCACCCATGAGTGAACTGAGGGACCAGATTTTTTTACCACAGTTGGATAAATTTAGAGTAATACTGTGGACTTTAGTAAAGTTATTTTGGTTTTGCTCTGCCGGTGACTGGACTTTACATAAAATGAAGAGAAATAATGTTATCTGATCCTTTAAATACTTCGTTCCAACACAAAGAATTACAGCTCATCTTCTCACTCTTCTTCCCTCCTGCCAACCAGCTTTGCAAATTTACTATTTCTTAACCTTAAGAAGACCTTTCAAACTTATAAGCTCCTAAAGCCTGAGATGTGGTGCCCTGGTGGCAGAGGAGACAGGGAGGTCTCAGAGGTGTTGGAGATTGTCACATGGGATGGAGTCCTGCCCGAGGGTAGCCCAAGGGGAACCTGCCGCCCGGGGCTGTGGCTGAGCAGTGTGCCTCTTTGTGGGATATTTTCCAGTGCAGAGCCTTGCTCTGAGATGTCCTATAATCCCTATAACCCTCCCCCCCTCCATTTTGCCTAACCCAGGCGAAAAAAGGGGCAGGCTATGCTTTGGCCTCACTCCATTTAGGGGTTCCCATCTGTTAGATGGGACTGTGCCCCTGCAGCTGCTCTGTGGATCCCTGGAGCATAGGAGGGCCATCGCAGGCTGTGTGAAGCTTAGTTATTGCCGAAGCAGAGTTAAGGAGACCTCATGAGAGTCGCCTGTGCTTTATGCACTCTCTGTTTCTATATTTCCTAAAGGTGCTTTCCCACGCTGTAAAAAATGTGGCTAAACATTATCAGCATAGCATGTCAGTTGTACAGCTGTCTGAATGTGCTACAGCATGGAAAACATATGGATTTTGCCCTAAAGCTACGACTGTTTTGCCTGGAAGATTGTAAAGGCCACCACAGGTTCTTTGTAGCCTTTGAATCCTTAAGGCTGTGCATTTTAAGTTTTTATTTAACAGCCTACAGTTCATAAGCACAGCCTATCCACCTGTCCAGCTCAGTCAACTGTCCTTTAGAAAGGCAGAAAAGCAGTGCTATCGTGTGCTTCTGAAAAGAAAAGAAAAGAAAAAAAACCAACCTGGCATGCACATGAACTTGATACTCCTTCCTCCACTGAATCTTGCTGTTTATTTGATTTTAATGCTTTCTTGCTAAAGAGGAGTTTGTTTAGTTTTGTTTTCCTGGTAATTGTGTAATTTTTAATCCCCACTGCTTTGATCCAAGGCAGCAGGGAAAATTCTAGTAAAACGTTTTAGGATGACATCAAGGTAGCAGCTTTTGCTCAACTTAACAACAAACAGCATCCATAAATATGTATCTTGCTGGTAATTTCAGCCCAATTTGTTAACTTAAAAACTAATAACAATCCAAGGTCTAAATTATCTCTGTTTAATGTAAAGCACCACCAATACAAATGTATGCATATAAAAACTGACTTTCTATGTTTTCATAAAGCATGTGACTCAAGGCTATCTGATGTTGTAGGTAATGGTGAGTGTGAAGCTGGTAAATGCAAATGCTTTGCTGGCTGGGAAGGTGACCGTTGCCAATGCTCGTTACAATCAGCAAAGCACTGCCTGAATTCAAAGGGCCAGATTTGCAGTGGAAGAGGAAAATGTGTATGTGGAAAGTGTGAGTGCACAGATCCAAGAAGCTTTGGCCGTTTGTGTGAATATTGCCCTACTTGTAACAAAGCCTGTGAAGACAACTGGTATGTTTCTTGTGCTAGACTTGACTTTTTTAACTCTGTAGCATTGAAACAAGGAGAAATATTTCTGCTTGGCTAGATGTGTGCTATATTTCTTAGATATTTAGACTGTAGGAAATTGAAACAATTCATAACTGAGACTTTTTTCTATGTAGCTGAGGGGTTCACACTGGTAATTAAGAGAACTGCATGTCCGTATCTTTTTTTTCATATATTTGTTAAAAGATGGTTCTTAATTTGAAGTCTTCTGGGTAGGAAATAAAGCCCATAAATTTGGAGTTTTAAAAAGCAACTGTAGATTTTACTCTTGAATGCCACCAAGTCCAATTCTCCCAATTTGGTTTTGCACACTCCTTTTGCTTCTTAGCTGAAAGGAGGTGTGGAACAAGAGCAGCACCTGTGCATTATCACTGCTGTTGGTCAACAGAGCAGGTCTGGTCTTCCCTAGAGAACAACATTCTCCATTATTCAGTTTTAAACCACTTAGTCTTTGCTGTGCTTGTTTTGAAGCATGCCATTTTTCCTTACCTGTGTAAAGGAGGGGACAGCGTGGAGGTCAAAATGAGCAGCTCAAGGACCAGAGAAGCTAGATGAACCTGTCAGTAGCACACTGGCTGGTGCTGGTTTAAAAAGTTAATGAAGCTCTGTCTTTGGGCACAGCTCTTCTACGCCCTCCCATCAGCCAATGTAATCTTCTGCATCCCACTGTGGCCAAGAGGGTGAGAGATCAGCTTTTAGTTGGAAAGGGAATTGTCATCAAAACAGAATTGTTGTTTATTCACATTCATTTGAGTTGTAGCTCATTTGGTCAATATACTGGGAGACAAGCTGGGCCATATCTGCTTGGTGGCTGCTAAGACTTCACTAGTTAAAATAGTTAACCTTGCTGGCTTACACTTTTTCAATGTTGCTGTGAAATGCGTGCCTTTAATAAATTCAGAAGATGGCATAGCTTCGTTAAAAATTCAGTCAGGGCTTTTTCAGGATCACTTGTGATGTCCATCTTTTGCAAGGCTATAAAGTGAAGATGGCAAGACTGACAGCACTGCCTCCCACTGTGCTGCTGACCCTCTGAACTGCCCAGCAGCAGGACCTTACATGGCTTTGTCTTAACATAGCATCCAAAAAATTGTTAACAAAGCTGTGTTTCCTACATCTATCTCTTCCCTTCAGTCCCGGCATGTATCGCAATGAGATTGATAGATAAGAAAGACTAGGACTGACAGCTAAAGAAAGGGTGCTGGACCCTTAGCTACACCCCCTGAAAAGCACACATCACAAAATGCAGAGCACAGGAGCTAGATGGAGGAGGCTCGAAGCCAAAGACATGTTTTACTTTATGACTTCTGACTAGTTGGTTCTGAGAAGCATCACACAGGGACAGAATGCTGAGAGAGGCATCACATTTCAGGAAAAAAAATAAATAAATGTCACAATGTTTTTACTAACAACAGGAAAGCATTATGTGCAAGGGATACGTCAGCCTGGTGATACAATCTCTTTAAGGGGAGTGCAGAGAAAGACATAGGTTTTTAATTACATTTTTAATTTACAGGAATTGTGTTCAATGCCAGCATTCTAACAATGCATCTCAAGCTAAACTTGACCAGTGCACAGCCTCATGTGCTTACCTGCTGCATTATATTGACCAAACTTCAGGTATGTGACATTTTCTAGGTAACTTTAATGAGAGATTAAAATCTGTTGGGATTAATAAATGAATTCACCACTGTTACAAGGTCTTTCAAAAGTGTGTCATATTATTACAATAACATGGAAAGAAATCAGGAAAAAGAGAAAAATCAATCATAGCTTCAGGGAAAGTAAAAGATAAATAATAACAGGAAATGTGATTGCAAGCATTGCTAAATCATATTTCCCAGCTCCTTGAAAAGTCACATCTAATAGTAATTAATCCTGCCTGAGCAACACTTAAAGAAATATTTATAAACATTTGTTATGGCATTTATATGTTTCATTACTTTGGATATACTTACATTATTTGACATTACCAGAAACAAGGAAGAATGAAGTAGAATGCTTACCTCACGTTCAGTAGTTTTTAAATATTCCTTTAAATTATAAAAAACTGCACGGTTGTGATAGCTGTGGAAGAATAATTTTTTTCTAATAAAATCTTGTAAAGCTTAATCAGCCCACTCTGCAACAAAAATACAGGTAAAATTCGTAAATAAAAAAAACTAACTGAATACTTTTCTCATGTCTTTAGTATTTACCAGTGAGGAGATCACTGGAAAAAGATTCAAGAAACCACATTTTTCATATTTTTGCCAATGATCTGCACTGTAATCTTGTGAAGATCAAACTGTCTTGGCCCCATACATCTCTAACTATTCCTCCTCTCTATTTCGGCTATGAACTCACCAGCTTACAGAGAATTTATGGTGGCCAACACAGTGAAGCCTGAGACTTCTGTAAGTTAAAGGCATAATAGTTTCACCAGTTTTCTATAGTGGATCTTAATCGGAGTTGCCTTTGTGATATGCCCCACTTTAGAAGCTTGCATATGGCAAATTTTCCCCTTAACTTCCCTTATGTTACTTTCCCTTAACTTCCCTTATGTTACTTTCCCTTAACTTCTATCAGGCTCCTGTTACATTTATGCAACATTCCTGTGCAGTGGTAGATGTAACTTGTGTTTGAGGGATGCGCCTATTCCATATGTTAGGCTTTACATGTGTTTTCCTCTCCTTGCAGAATGTTTCTCTGGACGAAGCTACTTTAGAGTCTTTTCCATTATCTTTATAGTTACCTTTCTGATCGGGTTGCTTGTTGTCCTTATCATCAGGCAGATAATTCTGCAGGGGAGTAGCAATAAAGTTAAATCTTCGGCTGATTACAGAGTATCTGCAACAAAGAAGGTAATTGATTTCAGAGCCATCATATTCAGTGGTGTTTTTCTTGTACATAAAAGTTAGCTAATTGTTGATAAAAATTGTATCTTCTCCTCCAAGGATAAGATGTTTTTGCCTACTGTTTGTACAAGAACAGTAACATACAGACCTGACAAACCAGAGGAAATAAATATCGACATCAGCAAGTTACGATTAAACGAAACTTTCAAGTGTGAATTCTGAAGACACTGTGTTTTCTGCAAATGTCTATTTCCATCATGCCTGACTTTTAAAAAGTTACCTTTTGTATGTACTGGGACAGAGTCTTGACTGTTGCTGTATGGTTTTTTGTTGTGCGTTTTGTTGAATACTGTAACGAAGTGGCATGTAAGCATATTCACGTAACGTGACTATGTTTGAAACTATAGCTGCTGTATTTTTTTTATTTTTGAAAGAGAAATGTGCATTTCTACTGTTCAGGAACATTAGTGTTGATGTAGCACTTTAGCATATTCTAATTTATTTAGTTACGGCCTAGAATGTAGATATGAACTGGTCTGACAAAGCACTGATCTCACTCTACATGTAGCTAGTACTGATGTGCTCTGTGGGAATGGACAAAAGCTGTGACTGAAATATTAACATTGCTGTATATTATAGCAATAGATAGAACTATTCAAACACTCTTAAATAGAGTAAAAGGTACTTTTACAGTTCTCTCTGTTGACTAAATTCTCCTGATTTGTCTGCTTTAGCCTTTTAGCTTCTCCTCATTACTTAATAAAAATTACTGGATTAAATGAGTGCTTAGTTACTGGTGTGGATGTATAGTTGTGTGTGTATACACACACGTGTGTGAGCACAGATAAATTTTTTATACTTTTTTTATATGTTATGATGTCACTTAAAGATAATTTATATCTGATAAAGAGTAATTTTTAGCTTTTTTTACTTGTTTCAACATAAAAATTTATATATGAATTTTAAAGTATTTGGAAACTGAGTGGTTACAGAGAATGAGAGAGCTCCTCTGTCCAACAGCATAGTCTACATGATGATCATTGCCAGTTGACTTCACCTTTGGAGTCAGCAGCATCAGCTCCGTTGCAAGCAGATAAATTACAGCAGAGTTGAGTTTGGTTTGCTAGCTACATGCCAGTGTTTTGCCAAATATGGGCTTTGTTCTTTTTGTATTATGTCAGACATAAGTCAGATTTTACACACATGCTCTTTTTCCTACGTAAATTAGTTGACAGGATTAGATTTCATGAATCCTTACATAACCGCCTCAATTTTTGTGGCTGTGCATTGAGAAATGTGTCCAGTGTAATGTGGAAAAGAACCTGCAATTTGGAAGAAGGTGAGGAAACCAGGAGTCTTTTTCTCAAGAGAACATATTCATTGACTTCATAAATGTGGGATCAGATTCTGACACCAGAAATGGGCAAAACTCTTCTAAACACAGCAGGACCAATATGAGCTTATCTGAGAGCAGAATCTGAGCTACAAGGTCAAGCAGAAGCACTTTCTTACCCCTGAGCTCAGTTATAGTGATAGAAGACATGTGGTTGTTATATGCTAGTTGGAAGAGTCAGCCAACAGTCTGATTTACTAGCTTTATGCTGCCAAAACCTTACGAAAATCTGATCAACCTCTAATGCTCTAAAATCTTGCTGGTAAAAAAAAAAAAAATAATAATCTCAGAAGAGAGTATGCAGTATATCATTTTAGCAATGTTAATTACTGATAACTAAATACAGTACTAGTTATAGATAAGAGTTACAGAAACAAAGCAGGATCTCTTTATATGCAGTTTTTAGAAATTAGTATATTTTCATATTCCCTATTCTGTATTTCTTCTGTAAATTCCCTCTGAAATCTGAGGAGTATAGAGTAAAGAAAGGCAGGAAGCAGAACAAATGACAGGTGTTACGTGAGTGTTCACAATTCATTTATTGGGTCATGGATCAAGTGAGGGATCTAGAAAAGCAGTATAGAGACAGTGGGCTTTCCATTAAATTGTCATAAAAGCTTTAGATTTTAGGGCTTAAAAAAAAAAAAAAAAGTAAACTGGACTACTAAATATTTCTAAAGCAGTCTTCAAAGTAGTCCTTGAGCTTTCTACCATATAGGTAAAAGTGTCTCATTTGAAGAAAAGGGGGTTTCCTTACACTGACGCTGATTTTAGTGATAGCTCCATTATAATATCTTAATTATAGATTGTCTAATCTATCAGTATACCGTAAACTTTCATTTTCTTTTCAAATACATAGAACCATTTCCTCCTATGTAATTTAACAGATTCCAAACCATTGGTTTCAGTGGGATTAAGATAAAAGATCAATAAAGGTTTGCCTTCTGTTGGCCTTGTCACAATTCATTAGTATTTTTAAGTGAGTAGGAAACAAAGTATCTGGGTATTTGTTTCACTTAACAAAACAAAACAAATTTAAAAGCTCACCAGAGAATATTTGAATATATAACAAAAGATGTGATTATGTTCTTTAAACAGTGTGAATTTTTTTTTAATTGGCAAAATATTCCTCAGATGTATTTCCCATAACGGCCCTGAAAGCCTTTACTGAAGTGATAACCAATGTTTTTTCTTTAGAAATTACTTTTCAGTGTTAGAGAGAGTTAAATTATGTGGGTAGAGGACAATGGAGCTGCTTTCTTTGTAGGAGAGAGATTTGAGCTATAACACCCATCTTCCACACACGTCACACTGCTACTACTTTTGTTCTGCAGTGCTGCCTGTGAAGGGGCACGGCCAGTATTTCCTTATCAGACACCTGCCTGAATGTTTAAAATGCTCTGGTCAAATAGAGCAGGTTCACAGGACAAATAGCACTGTAAGCTGCTTGCTGTCCAGAGGTTTTTTTTTTTTTTTTTTTTTTAAAAAGTATATTAAAAAAAAAAAGTTCTCTAAGAAAACAAAAAAAACCCCACTAAGGAAAAAAAGCTTTTCTTGCATCTCCCTCATGGCTTTGCTGTATTGTGGAGGAGTCTAGTGAAAAAGAATAAGCTGCTGTTAATGTGACAGGTCAAGGCTTTTAGAAGGCCCATGGGGAGCTTATACAGAGCAGGATCCTTGCGAGGAGGCTTTGTTTCTAGGGATGGAATCTATCCATGAGAAACTCTGGCTTTGCTTGGTACTTGTTTCCCTCTGCCTTTGACCATGTTTTTCAGAAGAGCTGCTGCAGGAGATGAATAGCCCAACAAAAGCCTCACTATTTAGGGAGCTGTGTTCCCTCAGCACATGACCTTAAATGAGAAAGCAGCCTGTAATTCGCAAGGAATTTCATCAGCGATTGCAGAAGGGCTCTGCTTCCTATAGTGCTTAATATGGGAGATATTAAAGATGAATTAGTTCATATTAGTTTTCAATCTATTGTGCGTCAAAGATGCTCATAAAAATAGGGGAAAAAATATCTAGCCTCAGAATAGAATGTTCCAAACTTCTTAAATAAAACTCCTTATACTGGTCTTCTTCAATAAAATGCAAAAAAAAAAAAAAATCAAATAATTTGACTGCATGCCTGTACCCCAAAATATCCCACCAGATACGGTTGCATCGTATCATTGGGTTTGGGAGTTGTTTTTAGATTTGCTCTCACAAATAGAGCATGTGCATGACTTTTCACAGCAGATTTGCTAATGTTAAAATCCATATGTATAATTTGCAACTTCTAATCTCACTTTTTTTTTACCTTTAACTGGTTGTCTAACATTTCAGAAAAGACATGTGTATGCAATTAAAAGCATGCATTTTACCTCAGATTTTTTTTAAAGACTCTAAAATCATATGTGAAGAAATACTATTATGATTATTTCCAAGCAGAATGAGTATGTTAGTAACTTTGCTACAGAAGTGTGTGGGAAAATAGCTGTTTCATCCAGAAAACGTGCACATGGTATGTGAGGAATTTTCATTGTGCCCAGCTGAAATTCCCTTACATTCACGAGGAATCTTGAAAGTGAACCTTAAAAAGGAAGGACATTTGTATAGGCATAGTTTACATTTTATCCATTATTTTCAACTGGATTTATTTTTTCCTCTCTATGGTGTCATGAAAACATGCTATGCAGAGTATTCTTCAAACTGCAGTGGAAAAAAAGTATTTTCTCAGTCTGATCGTATATAATATTTTTTTCCTGCTTAGTGTGCATACCTAAATGTACATGTGTTGCAAACTGTGGGGGTGAACATGTGAAGCAGCTTCAAGCAACCCTTAGTCCTGGAGGCAGCCATAAGGCCTAGGGATGCCCAGGTCAGAGAGATGCAAGGGTGCTGCTGCTTGTGCAGGGAGTTGCAGAGGGATGGCATCCTCACCAGGTACAATGCATCCTACAGTCCTCCACAGCATCCCTACAGAAGTGATTCTCTGAGCCCACACTTTCCATTTGTCAGGGCAGAGAGCCTCTTCAGGGTATGTTGACTTGGCAGAGGTGGCACGGTTTCTGTCCTAGGCGCTTGGCCACACATTGGAACTGCATTACGTCCCATCCACAATCCTCAGTGCTGCAGGCTTTTCACATCTTTGCTTGTCAAATGTTTGCATGTAACCTAGCAAGGGACTGCCTGTACTGGTGCATACTGTAAACCTCCATTAAAGCTTCTGGGAAGTCTTTGGGCATCTGCCCACTGACTTGCCCTCAGCCCCAGGATCTCTGCTGGCCAGCCTTAAGGAATGTAAGCTGTAGCTGGGAAAGGACACTTCTCATAGAGGCATTCTGCTGAGTCAGTGCTGGGCGACAATTACTCTGCTCTGACTATGAGTCAAGTGTAGTGCTAGTGTTCTGGCTGTCCATTTTCAAGAGAGGGGAAAGATTTATTTGCTAAGCAGAAATGGAACAGTAGCTAAGAAGAACATTATTTTTTAATGATGGTCTTAACACTGCTCAATGCACAGACATCTCATGGATCTTACAAAGAATTGAAATTCATGGAGAGGGAAAAAAAGGTTAAAAGTAGCCAGCGTGAATGGATTTCTATAGTGAGCCAAATCAGTGGGGTTTCATTGAGTGCAAGCCAGCTCAGAATGGTTTTCTAAAATTAGTAGATTCTTAAGCTTTAGAAATGCTGCTCTGGATTGCATGTTCTCTTTGTTTCCTTTTCTGCACACACTCTTAAAAAAAAAAAGTACGTACTTAATAAAAAAAATAAATTAAAATGTCTGGCATTTGTTAAAATAATGGCTTCTACCCAAATCCTAAAGTTTCATCCTGATACCTATATTGTGTTTGGGCTGTTTCAGTTATATTTTGAGGGGAGATGATGAAAGATTATTTTGGGAAGGCCTTAGTGTTGGATGAATTCACTGTGCTAACATCTTCTTCACTTCTACCTACTACTGCTTCAAAAAAGAAAGCTACTTTTGTCTTAGCAATGGTGTGACAGCTATTAATAATATTGCAGGTTTTAACTTTCTATTTAACGTATACTACCTTTTGTAAAAAAAAAAATCAGATAAATAATGCTTCTCTAGATTTTATGCATAGAGAATGTTAGTAAGGGAAGAGGGTTTAAATAAATTTAACTTCTTACTGTTCATTTTACATTTTAAATGATACTTCAAATCACTACTTTTGTTTGTCTGGAAATATACTGAATATTTTGTTATTTAAAATAGTATACTTTTATAGCTGTTTATTAATTTCAGTTGACTACTAACTTCTATTTTGATATTTATTAATGGGTTGACACTGTAGTATATTGAGATGTTTATTTTTCTATCAGAGCTGTAACAACTATGACATAGCATTATTTTAATGCAACATCATTGTACTTGCTCTCTAAAAAATAAAATCAATATTTAATCCATATGGATTTTTCCTATTTTTAATGTTTAATACGGCTGTGATAAGTTAAGGAAAGATGCTCACCTCCTTTTAAAAATATAAAGCACTTCCATTAAGGCACACAAACATCTGCAAAGAGAAGTGTATGATTACAGTCATTTTAAAATGCAATATTACTGTGTCTGGAGAGATAAAATATGAAGAATACCATGTTTATCAGATGTAGGCAAACAGATAAATGCATGTTCAGAATGAACTTTCAGAAGGTGAGAAGGAACACAATAGCAGTTACCGGTCTGGGGGTGCAGCTGGTTTACCTTGCCCAACTCAATTGAAACATGAATGCATCAGGAGGTGTTGCACTTTGTAGGGGTCAAGAAGGTACTTCTTGCAGAAATACATTCTATGGATTGATAGGTAGTCACAATAGCCTTTCTTCTGCTTTGCTCTGTTGGGCAGTAGGAGAGCTAGTTGCTCTGGGAATGGGTAAATTTCTCTATAGATGCCTCATCTATGCCACTCACTGCAGGCTTAGGTTGCTTTATGAGTACTGATGAAAACATAATCAGTAGAGTGAGAAGGTGACACACATTCTGTTCTCGTGCAGGATCAATGATAGCATTTGCTTTGCACAATGCACGAAATTTCTCATTAAAAGGACTTCAGACATGCTGTGTGTAAGGACATTCAGAATTTGTGCTGTAAGACCGTGATACCTCAGTAAGAGACAGCCGTGGTACTGACACATGAAAAACATCACTGGTAAAACTAGCTGTTCATGCTTCTAACTTGATCCAGTTTTTGTTCTGGGGATAAGAGAGAGCTAGAATGAAGCGACAACTGATATGTGCATCACATCACTTATTGTCCAGGACTTAACAGTACAATAGAAAAACCGGGGAAAAGGTATACAGCAAAACTAGAAAGAAAAATAAATAAATGTCACAAGGGCAGTGTGTTCATCTTCGTTGCTTCTTCTGTCAAAGCAAGGAACATAATCCCAATATATGTCTGATGAGACTGAGGCTGAGAAATTTCCTTTCACGTAGGTGGGAGATTCACCAGCATTCACTAACTGTACACAGAGCAAGCACATGCAACCCATCCCACAAACCCAGAAATACACATTTTAATCAAAAGCTCTTTATAGACAGAACATTAATGTTGTCACCAGCTCGGAGTAAACATAAGCCTAGATCTGAATTTCAGACTTAATTTAAGCATATACCTTTAGCTACAGACATAGGGCTTCTTTTTGCCATTTGATAGCAATCTTGAAACTAAGGTTAATGTTAACACTTAAGTCTCCTATAGACAGTGATCCTGGCACCAAGCTGTGTTGCATACCCTATATGTTGTGAAATGATGGTAAGTGATCTCTGTGAAGTCTTTCTTTCTTCCTATGTCCTGAAATCCAGCAATTAAATCATGCCTATATAGCTTAAAATGTCCAGAAAATGATAGATAGGGTTTTTGACACTAGTTGCATTGTATTTAGCCAATTTTTATTTGCATCCATTAAGATGTCAGTGAGGGCAAAGGAGTGCCCTGATTTGGCTCTAATGTAATGCAACTGCTATTTTGTTGCAGATACCACTGACAAGGAAAAGGCTTGCTGCTCAGTCTCTCCAAAGAGGAAAGAAACCTGAGTTACAGCCTCTAAAGCTGGAGGAGGAAAGAGATCCAGATTTCAACCACTTTTTTGTCACCAGTCATGTAGGTGCACACTGTTACAGAATTTCTCTCCCTGCGTGATTCACTTTGTGGTGGGTGCAGAGTTTTATCCAATATACAGAGAGGATGGGAGGAGAGAACAGTCCAGCATTAGGGACAGTTGGTTTGAGTGAAGATCTGCATGTGAATAACGGCAAACAAAAGGCAATGATTAGAATTAAGAATAAAAACTTTGTTAACAGACTGCTTTTAACTAGTAAGGAATTAATCTGAAAAACAGGTGGTTTCTTCTGCTTTCAGGTCTACAGTGAAGACAAG
>NW_010134433.1:0-15609 GCF_000699245.1 Pterocles gutturalis | reverse complement strand
GCTACCCTGGGTTTAAAACCAAACAGTTTAAATGTATTGTATGAATTAAATAAAAAAGTCTAGTTTTACAGAAACCCAAATGGTCTGGAGCTGTGTTTAGAGCACAGGTACCATCACTGTGGTATGGGGGCTTCTGGCTGCTCATCTTCTGCTTCGGAGTCTTAGGGTGGTCCAGGTTGGGTTGGACTGTTCAGAATTCATGTTACCTAGACATAGGCTGCCAGTCCAATTTATTATCACTAGAAAGGCCCCAACATTGTAATAGCCTGGCCCCTCATCCCAGGAAAATGTGGCAGGTGACAGAAAGCAATGTCTTCCTTTTTGCAAACTGTTCTATCATCTACTCAGCTGAGAGCATAATATGGCCTCTGATTGTTTTCTTGGCCTTGAACAGGATGATTCATGGAGGACAGTTACTGTTTAATAAAGATGATGTGTATGCAAGCTGATAAAACTAAATTATTAACCACAAAAGCATAATATTGCCAAGTTGTGTCACGTATGCTTATTGAAGTCAGTGCATGTGATGTACTTCGTTCAGCTTTCCAGCTTGCCAAGTCCCCTTTTGGGGCCCTAAGCCTCATCTAGTTTATGTCTCAGCTCTCTGGAGAGCCCAGGAGCAGTTCCTGAGTGGGGTTCTTCTGCTCTCGAAACTGCTCAAAGGAGCAGCCTTTCCCACAGAGCCCCTTCTGACCCTTTAGCCTTTGACCATAGCCTTGACACATCCCTTCTGAAAGCACCACGGAGGGTGCAAGATGCATGGTTGAACTTCTGAGGAGACAGGGGACATGTCAGTAGATTGGTCTTTCACAGAATTTTTAGACGCACCTTTGCTTTACTCTACTTTAGACAAAGCAGGAATTTTAAAGACTTATACAACTTAAACACGGGGCTCTCTACCTAGATTAACTTTGGTTTCAGAAGTGTTTGAGGTGTAAAGCTTGTGGTTTAGCTTCTGTCCTTAAATCGCTCTGCAGCTGCGCCCGGGCTCCTGCACCAAAAAAAAAAAAAAAAAAAAAAAGTCACCTAAAATAAGTACTTCCCATCTTTCTCAGCTTCTTGTGCATCTTTCCATATCTAAATTTGGCTACCAGAGAAAATTTTCCTCGCTTTGCCTTTTTTGAAAACTGCAGACACTGAATCAAAGGGCTTCATCAGCAAACAGGTGATGAGGAGATCTTTTTTATTTTTGGGGCAGACAAGAGCAAGTTAAAGTCTGTAGTGTGAAGCTAAACAGAGCATCTCCAAACCTGGTCAGATGCAGTCACATTCCTCTGCTCCTTTCCAATATTAAGAAGTCAGGGCCATTTCTTGGTGAATTAGTCAGTCCTCAGATACCCACAGGGATTATC
Source organism: Pterocles gutturalis (assembly GCF_000699245.1). Classification (NCBI taxonomy): domain Eukaryota; kingdom Metazoa; phylum Chordata; class Aves; order Pterocliformes; family Pteroclidae; genus Pterocles; species Pterocles gutturalis. Next base: position 14,257 of record NW_010134433.1, on the reverse strand, counting down.
CTGCTGTAACCTTTAAGTCTGATACCCTCACAGCTTCCGAACACAGAGACATACCTCCCTTCCAGTACCACCATTCTGATTACAATTTTTATTATTTGTAAATATTTCTTCATGTATACCTGTATGTGTGTGTGTCTGCATATTCTATCCAAATCGACTTTTCTTCAGCATCAAGAAGTGCATCTCTGATTGTTAAGTAGCCTGTCAGACCAAACTATATAAATATATGTACTATATAAATGCATGTACTGTATATACAGATATAGTCTCACATATGTTTTTGGATATATTAAAAATAGAATTTGTCCCCTCATTTCTCATGCATAGCATGATCTTCCTTTAAAAATTCCTATCACATTGAAACCGTGACTTGAAGTGTCAAAAATAGTAAAATTATAAATATAATAAATTATATTATTTAAACATAAAAATAATAAAATAATAAAAATATTTTTAATTTATTCCTCATGCCTTTGAAAGTGAGGTCCTTTTAAAAAGGAAAGAATATTTAGGTCAAAAGAAAGAAAAGAGAATATGTCAGATCATTTTGCAAACCAAAGAAAGTAGCATTCTCAGAAGATTTATTGTCGTATGACAGACTGAGAGTGTTTCATGCTGCCTAAAATGAAAACTAAGTAGATTAATTTCCAAACAAGAAAAAAACACAAATGCACGAAGAAACCTTTGGCTTCATTAATTTTGTCCAAGATTCACTTCTGTGAAATTGCTGGGCCCTTGTGGTTCTCATGAAGACTCTGTTAGGACTGGACATGCTGAGCATCTTTGAATATCCAAGTCCATAAAATCCCTTTGAGATCAGAAATATAACAGATTAGGAATGTTAATGTAATGTGTTTTATTCCTTCTTAGAAAAAAAATATATTTTAAAGAACCTGGTTGGCAAGCCAAAACATAAGAAGCTTTATTTATTGTCTTAGCTGATGTTCCCTCTTGGATAACGAAGAATTTATGCTAGCAACTATTGCAGAGTATTCTTACATTTTTCTACTTATGCCCTTTTCACTCACCAAAAAAAGTTTGGATTTGAACCACCTGAAAATCATGCAATGTATCATTCACTGTAAATTCCTGTATTAACTAGGAATTTTGCTTGTCTAGTTAGCTGGCTTTTTGTCAAGTGTGTTAATGTACTCAGTATTTTGTGGGGTTGTTTTTTTTTTTTTTTGGGGGGGGGTAAGGAAAATTTAGCAGATGGCTGTCAACATCACTTGAAATGTCTTGAAGGAAAGTGTGGTACTGAGTTTAGTTGCTATCATTTAAGCTATTTGGTACATTTGCTGACCTAGTTCATAGGGAATGCAAGTGCCTTTACCTTGCCAGATCTTACTCCCTACTTGGTCAGTGCCCAGTTCCTGCTGCTTCTCCAGGCCAATGCAGGTGCTTGCCAGCAAAGTAAAGGCTGCAAGGTCCTTTGAACCAGCGAGATAAAGCAATTGTTATTCTTGAGCAAGCTTTGGCAAAGAAGACAGTATTATAATTTTGCAATGATTACAACACCTGGGTTATTGGAGTTTTATTGGGTATAAAATTTATAGTAAATTTATACACAGCTACTACTGAAGTCACCAGTATGGCATACCTGAAGTCATGCTAATTCTAAGGATTATTGTATGAAAGACTTGCATGGAATTTTTTTTTTTTTAATGTGAATCTTTGAAACGTCCCTTGGAATGATATTGTTCAGATACTTCACTTCGCCAGGGTGTCTCCCTACTAGACGTCAAAATAGCATTTCATTTACTGTATCCACAAGGAAGGTGAGTGGCAGTGTGCCTTCCTTACCTTAGGGTTACAGAAGTGACAACCGTGTTCTGACGAGCACTTAGCATTTTTACCAGTCCCCCATGAGAACAGCTGGATTTTTTCAGACTTAGAGGCCATCTAGCCCGGTGTAGCTGTCTCTAACAGTGGGAAACATCATGGGAAATGTAAGCACACTCCAAGTGTATATTACTTCCCTGAGTTTCCCCCAGCCTCTGATCACTTTTCAGCTTAGGGAATTTCCTACATCTGATTAGTTTGTTTAATCAGTAACTCTCACTTTCAAGTATGTGCCCTGGAATTTACCTTAAAAAAAAAAATCCACCAGGGTTGTAACTGCTGCATGAAGAACTGCTTCGTTTTGTTTTGAACCCATCACTTTTCTTGGTGGCCCATAGCTCCTGCATTCAAATAGAGTGGACACTGAGCCCCAGCCACTCTCTTCTGTAGAACTTGACACATCTCCCCAAGTCACCTTTCCCACACTGCAGAGTCCAAGCACATGTGATCATTCTTTATACCAAAGCCTTTCCTTATCTTTGATCATCTTTGTTGCCCTTTCTAGTCCTCTTCTATCACTGGCATCCTTCTTTCCTTCCTTAAGAATGAGGGAGTAGAGCTATTTTTAAGATTCAAAATGTAGATGAACCACCTGTTTACGTAGGGACATGCTGATGTGAGTCTTTTCCTATTCCTTTTATAATACTTCCTAACATTTGTATTACTTCATTTGATGGAGAATTTTCTTGTCTTTCTCCTTTAAGAAATACAGTCTTATACTGGATTATCATCCTACCATGTTTAGCTCTGAAACCACTGAATGAAGGAAAGCTGATCACTCATAGCTATCTTGAATGCAAATAGTAGCAGTTTGGTTCACCTTAAGTTCAAGCAGAATCTCTCTCTGTTCTTTGTAACTTCTGCTTAGTCTGCAAGTAGCCCCATTCCTAAGGAAGCAGAAATCTCCTCAAGATACCACCCTCTGAGCCTTACAGCTCTGCCTTTTTACTTCTCTCTCCAGTCCTGCACAGGGTACAGTGAATGTTTCAGAGAAAGTTCCCACAAAAGTCCTGGTCTCCAGCTTTTTTTTCAGAGCAAAACAATTTTGTCTCCAGAATTTCCTATCTTCTCTCTTCTTTATGCGGTTAATGCTCACCTGAGTACTACACGCTACAACCCACTACCTCTGAGGTTTACCAGCTTTGCACTAAGTAGGCAAATTGTATGTTTGTCTGTATCTCTAAACCCCTGTACATCTGTTTGCTGGATGATAACATCTTCCCCCTCTTCCTTTCCTGATGGACATTCTACTTCCAGAGGGGCACTTGCATTAAGAGAGGACGCATATATATACATAATCCAGCTAAGAGAAACCTGTTACTGCAGTCACTTAACAGTATGAAATTCCTGCATATCTCGTCTGTCAGCCTAGGTCTCAGGAGAATTAAATTGCTTTTTTGAAGACTTAACAGTTCAGCAATGCCAACGTGCTCTCAAGGAACATCTCCGTTAGCACACTTTCCTCTGGTTCAGCCATCCTGCCCTGATATCCATACACACACATGCTGGTTTCCCCACAGTGGAAGCACTCATAGAAATCTCCCTCTCCCCCTGGAGGCAAAGTACTTCTAGTGTTCTTCTTTCCTTTCACCTTTCTGAATAGGTGCAAGAGCAACTCTTAAAGCAGTCTCGTTTGTCAACTGCTCCTTCTTCCACTAACCTCCCATAGCACAAAAACCAGAGAGCCACCAACCTCCTCTGCTCCTATCTCTCTACAAGAGCAAAAAACCTCATCCAGGCACTTCTGGACTCCTACACACTCTGTGTTATAGCTGGTCTTAACAGAGAAAGGTATCCTTGCCTTGCCTCTGGCTTTATACCTGCAGCTGCTTGGCCTTCTCCCACTCATCCCCCTCCAAACTCTTCCCAGGCTGGGTTGCCATCCTTGAATGTCCTTCATTGGCTACTTGATTGGCTAGATAGCACCTTGGCTTTATACAGAGGGTTCCTGAAAAGGGAAAATTTCTTAGGTGTGACACTGAATTAGTCCTACAACCTGCAGAGTTGTAAAAAGGATGTGGAAACAAATTTTATTTAACGAGATGACAAAATTTACAACTGTAGGGACTGCAATTCTTTTAATTTTTCTGTAACCCAACTAAGTTCTTTAGCTCCTAGCTCAGCCTATTGCTTGTTTCTCGCTTTTCTACCTACTAGCCAGCCCAGACTTCCCACAATTGAGAAGGTATCTATAACATCACAAAAGTTACTCAGCAAATCTTCTACCTCCTGGCTAAATTTCTCTTTCCATTTCCCATGTGTCATAGAACAGTTCCTTCAGTGTCTAAGTCTGGTTTCTGGGCATTGATTCTGCATCCTGTGGGGTCTATCACTTCCTATCTTCAGAACTTCTGCAAAATTATTGGGGGGGGAAACAAAAAAAAAAAACAACCTTAATTTGTATTTGGTTAACTTGGATTCAAACTGTCTAGATCTTAGAGAAAGGATCTAGAAATCTGAGGAGGTTTCAAGGTTTGGGGGCCAGACTTAAGGGATTACATCTGAGTCACATTGAAGATTAAGATTTTATATATGGGTCCTAAACTGTCCTGCTGTAAATCATATCATCTGTTAACGAGGCCATTTGGTAAGTGAGGATCACTGAATTATAAGCGGAATTTTTAATTAGACACAACTATGGCAACAGGAAGGATTGTTTCTAAGACAAAAATTAAAATACGACAGAAACAAGGGTCCACCTGAAAACAGTTAAAACAAGGATTATTATGTATAGTGACTATCACCTTAAAAATGGTCTTTTGGGGATGGGAAATCATTATTTCACTCCTAGGCTTTGTTCAAAGTCTGAAGTTCTGAACTTAAAAATTTTGGCAGAGATTCCTCCAACTTCTGGCACAGCACAGGCCCAAGTGCACTCCTACATTTGTTGAACCCCAAGAAGTGGAAAATTAAAAAACAAGAAAAGACTACTGGAATAACTCTGTAAAGCACAAGTCAGCACAGCAGAAATTCATGAAGATATTTTCCACAGTATGAATCTCTAAGGCTTTTCCACATGGGGTGAGTATTTGGATTAAGGTAGATATTTTCATAGGCTGGAGGAATGGGCCAACAGGAGCCCCATGAAATTCAGCAAGGACAAATGCCAAGTCCTGCACCTGGGGCAGACTAACCCCTTGCACCAATCCAGGCCGGGGTCTGCCTGGTTGGGGAGCAGCTCTGCTAGAAAGGATCTGGGAGTCCTGGTGGACACAAGCTGAATGTGAGCCAATGGGGAGCCCTGCCACCAAAGCAAGCTAACAGAATCCTGGGCTGTATTAACAGGACCATAGGAAGTAAAATGATGGAAGCAATTGTTCCCCTTTACTTAGCACTCATAAGACCACATCTAGGTATTTCACACACACAGAATCCACTTTTGGGGTCTCAATACAAGAAAGACACTGAGAACCTTGAGCAAGTTCAGTTGGGGCTCCAGCACTTACCCAGTGAGAAGAGGCCAAGGGAGCTGGACTTGTTCAGTCCAGAGAAGAGTTGGCTTCAAGAGGTCAAGGAGCATCCTGCCAGGGCCTGTGGGGAGGTTATCAAGAAGATGGAGCCAGCCTCTTCACCGAAGTCCAGGATAAGATGATGGACATAAGCTGAAACAGGAGGTTGAGACTGATATAATAAAAAGTCTTAATTCTGAGGGTAATTAACCGTTGGAAGAGGTTGCTCAGAGAGGCAGTGGGGCCTCTGTTCTTCAGTGTTTTCAAAACCCAGCTGGACAAAGTCCTGAGCAAACTGGTCTGATACAATGTTGACTCTCCTTTGAGCAGGAGGTTGGACTAGAGAACTCACAAGGTCCCTTCCAACCTGAATAAGTCTATGAGTCTGTGATAAATGGGGAGCCTGGTTAACCCCCAAGGAGACATTGCTGTTCCTTTCCATATTTTCTGCATTTACTTCAAGAGACCTGCTGTATGCAAGTGGTAAGCAGCAATGGTTTACTAAAAATCCACTGGGAAGGAAAAGTGGTGATTTTCAAACTCCTTTACAAAGCAGGCAGATCTTCTTCATTGAAGAAATAGCTATATAAGGAAACTCAATACAGTTAAATTTATAGTATATGTTGAATTTTGAATGTGTATTTCTCATCTGGCCATGGAAGAGTTTTGCCATCTAAAGCAAGGATCCATATTCTGCTCTGAGGCACATACAAATCCCCTTAGCTTCAATGGGAATAGCATATACATAGCTGAGGGCATGGTTTGGCTCACAGTCAATAGCCTCCTAAAAGCTTTTTTCCTACACTTTTTTTCATCTTTTTCCTTTCCAAAGGTTCTGATGTCATTCCTGTTGCTGTAGTTATAGAATTGAATTTAGTGGGAACATCTTTGAAGTCTAATTAGATTTCTTGAGAAAGACCACGGGTAATCTGAAATACAAATTCACAAGATCGCTTCAGGCCAAAAAGTGTCATGAAGCAATATTAGACCAAATATTACACAATTGTTCTGTAATTCATGCTCTCTTCCCAGTCACGGGTTGGGATCGAAAACCTTGTGGAATATATATGACACATCAGAGAAGTGCCAAGTGTTCCTCATATAGTCCATTCTCACATTTCCTATGGAAAATGTCCCTTCTCACAATCTTCCCCTTCCCATGTTAAGCTAAAGCTTGTCCATTACACCAGGGTAATATCATGCATGACCAGGAAATTGCAAAGCACAACTTCGTTCACTATAATTTAGAAATACTGTGAAAGCTATTGTTAATTTATAGGGAATGTAAGAGAAACTTCACAACAGAATTATGTCCACTGTATGTCAGCAAAGTATAGAGTTCCACAGTGGAAAATTTTCTATACAGTGTCAAGACTGGCCAGAAGCGGAGACTGTCAGAAGCTATAAGAAATTAACCACACAGGAAAAAATGCGCTCAGGCCTTATCTCGCTGGGGACGGCTCCTCCTTTTCCCAAGGAAAGCCTTGTACTTACCCGGGATCTGTTCTGACTGCAGCATCCAAGGCCAGATACAGACTGCATCCATAGAGCTAGCAAAATAAAATATTGAGAGATAAACACAGCTGGCATCTATGCCCTTTTGCGAGACATGCAAAAAAGATTATGCAGAATTATTCACATATGACTATAAAAACTTGAAAATCAAACCTTACAGCTGTTGTGAACCTGTCCTGGCCTTGTCCATCTGCCAGTGTTTGCAGTAGTGTGAAATTAGGTCTGATTTGCCTTTGGAGGCAGGGGCAGAGAGAAGAGAGGATGAGAATACACACACATCCCTGTGCTTTACTCAGGTGGCCTGTCACAAGGTACACTGGGAAGCACTGGGGAGTGGAGAGAGATGTTGTGTACCATCTTCTAGCTCTCATCACTTCCCTTGTGCCCAAAGAGCAAGTGCCTCTGCTTTGCAGTGCAGAAGGGAACGTGACATGAACCGCTTCTACACTACAGCATCATCTTGTTTACAATTGCAACATTTTCAGCCCAGAAGATCCTGAAGTATATTTACAAACTCCAGTTAAAATTTACTCTTAGTAACTTAGTATTAAGACACATTCTGTCTTCAGTGGAATAACAACAAGGAGACTTGTGTCAGGCTTGTCCTGAGATGTGACTGTCTCCATGTGCTGAGCTTAGCTGTGTTCCTCTTGAAACACCACAGCTGCCTAACACAGCCTAACACCCTGCTGTGTGTGAGGAGAGGGTGCTCTAAAGAAAGGCTCTCCTGCCTGAATTGCTGCAAGAATATAACTAGTGAGATTGTAATGCCATAAGATTAAATACTGGTGACACCAGCTTTAACAGCCTGGCAGCTGAGCAGAGGGCAAGACACCTCAGTGCTAGTGGTGAGAGCTTGGTTCATGTCTCCTCAGCACTGTCCCCATTGCTCTGCTGGGGACGGGGACCCCCAGGGCACCTCCTCCCAAACCCTCACTTTCTTTGGAGGTTTCTCACTGAGGCACCAATCAGGTGTGACCCAATGAAGATATGAGGAGATTGCAGCCCAGGGTTGCATGGCCACAAGTCATTACTAAGACACACTGAACAGATCAGGAAAAAACAGTTTAGTTTTCCATGTAAAAATCTTGAACTGACACAATAGAAACCATAAAATGAGTATGCGTGTTGCTCAAGGTCATACAGAAATGTTTTTTTCCTTTTTGTTTATTTGTTTGGTTTTCCCCCTTTGGGCGTCTATAATATCACCTAAACTATTGGGACACAGCAGTAATATTTTTCTTATTAAACTGGGAACCTAAGGGGAAAACTCTCCTCATAAATTTTTGAGGTGAAAACAACTGCAGGGATGGCTATAACTGAGGGAGAGACTTAAGCCCTTAACTGCTGACCGATAGTTTACCAAAAAAAAACAGTTTGGCAGGGAAAGTATGATTATGAGAGAGCTTAATCCACTGTCAAATATTTTATTGCATTTCAGAATCAAATTGCAGGCTCTGAGCTATTTTAAATATTAAACGGAGGAATATAAAGAAGAGACTCTATAACAAGGCAGAATGTAGTGCCACTCACAATAACTTTAGGAAGGCACTCTGTTACTACAACATTGAAGGCAAACTGATTTCATAGGGAAAAAAAAAGAAAAGACTCTAGATATACGTATATTTTTATTAATGGTTTTCTTTTCCTGTCAAAAAAATTGACAGATTGACAGTCTAAAGAGAAACTGCAGTAACATTGATATTTAAAAAAAAAAAAAAAAAAAATTAAAAAAGAATGAAGATTCCTTTGCATCACAATAGTGAAAGGGAAGGACGAAATCTGGCAGGACTTAAATCAATAGCAGATCTCTTAGGTCAATGCTACTGTGCTTTCACCAGGTTTACAAGAAGCTCAGTGTTGCAGCTCAGGAAGGTAGCCACCTTAAGGGCAGCTCATACTGGTTTCCTTTGCACTATTCTGCCACCAGTGTCAGAAGAGCCGTCTGTGCCTCCTGTTCAGGACATGTGGGTTGTTCACCTGTAAGCGATGTAGAACAGACCTGTCCTTTTGGCATTGCAGGAAAGGTGTCAGCAGTGTGCCACGAGTAAGGATGTCTCCCCTCCTGGGGAGCCGCTTGGCTTGTTTCAGGTGGACACGTACCTTTTGGGTGACCAGGAGAACATGGCTTCAGAGCAAGACACCAGCTTGCCAGTACAGGTCCACAACACTAGGAAACACAACTCCTCCCAAATTCTTCAATTTTATAACATATTCCCTTTCTTAGTCCATAGTCACAGTCATTTTCTTGGGCAGCTGTAAGAGTCCTGTGGTGCATTTATTCTAGTGGACTCACAGTCATGAAAGTTACATTCAACAGTTGCTTTTTCACCAGGCAGTATTTCTGACAGTTAAAGAAAACCGAACTATTAAAACATTAAAAAACAGATTCACCCAAGAATCATTCTAATGTTACTCTAAACGGCATTTATAAAACTGGAGTTATTCCATAATGAATCAGGCCTCAAAGCTATGCAAACACATGTTTGTAACCAAATATAAGCTTTGATTCATGCAAAGGGATCTGTTGCTGTTTGTGGGTTGCAGCATCAGTTAAAGCTCTGAGAATAAATTAGGGGCCTATAGTATTTTTATTCTACAGGCTCCATTCTCTTGACAATTGCTTCAAATTCTTTATCAGAAAAAAAAAAAAACCACTAAATGTACAGAATGGAAAGCTTTTATTCTCAAAGCTTTAATTTCAGAAACACCAAGAAACTGCTGATTTTGCCTGTGCATGCAGTAGGTCCAAACAACTCCTCGTGTACCTTTAACTCCATTCAAAATGGGATTATTAATTACACTGTAGGAGCAGCCAAGACCCTGGTTACTCACCTGTTGTGCTCTGGACAATGCAAGACCCCAGAAAAAGACAATCCCTGCACCAGGTTGTCCATCAAAGTCAGGACGATGATCTGTTTGGGAGGCTGTGGACAGGAAGCGCGTTGGTTTGAGGACATTTGGTGGGTGCCCCAGAGTAACAGGGTGGGAAGCTGCTCTCCATCCTTTGGGCAGGGCCACACAGATGGGCACCGGGAAGGCAGGAGGAAAAGGATTGGGTAGGACCCACCCAGACAAACCCCCCCAGCTGGACCACTCTGACCTACCCTGCTTTCCTCCCCACTTCTGTAGCAGCTGCTTTATAAACTAGGAGGGGCACGAGGGCAGTGTAGCAGTGCTGGGAAGCCAGGGCCAGTGACGGCCAGCTCAGGAGGAGCCCCTGGGGGAATCCCAGCCCCAGCTCAAGATTCGGGCACTGAGACCAGTGCCCCATCATGATGGACCCTCTGCTCAGCAGCAGAGGCATCCACAAGAGTCAGCCACTTCCCTCTCTGTTAGTGTAACATACTCCTCTTTGCCTCTTTTTCTGCACTTTAAACACTCTGAGGAGAAAGAATTTAGGATCCTTAACTCATGTGCCTTCTGTAGGAGAGCCAACTTGTGTGCTAGAGACTGGTGGTGTGCCAGCACTTCTCCTTACAGAAAGGCAGGTTCTTCCTTTATGCCCATGCCTTGGATCTGTGTAGGAGTCTTTGGTAATATTAAGTACAAGCTTTTTTTCTGTTTCATCCACTGGCTTTAGGTCTCAAGGGTCCTACTCCTTTCCTCCATCAAGAGGATCCCTCCTCCACACATGAACTGGTCAGCTTTTAATATAAATACTGTTTGTTCTTCTGTTGTTGAATTATGCCTATTAAAGAATTTGCTCTGCTGCAAGAGTGGTGTCCCTGGGATTTGGAACTGGCCATGGGCACCATTTCCACATGCAAACCCTTGAAGCTACTCTCAGCCTTTCCATCATGTCTTTGTGATTCTACAGCCTTCATGGTTATCATTATTTATTTATTTCCTCCTTTTTTTTTTTTTTTTTTTAGTGTATGATGTCTGAAACTAGGCATCTGATTGTGCCTTTCAGACTTTAAAGCAAGTTTAAAAAGCATGAATTGTGGATCCAATGAAGTCTAGTTGCCTGCAGACTAGTGCTCTGCATCCACCAGCAGCCTCCCCATTTTTCCCTGATAACCCCAGCACCCTCTCTTGTGTCCCTGTTCATCTGGTTGGCAGACCAGAGGTTGAAGCAGTGCATGGGCCAGTCGGCAGGCTGGTGTGCCAACAGGCCAGCAATAGCCAGCTTTTGGAAAGAGTAAGGGGACACTGCTGTTTCCATGTCTTATGTCCCCAGGTACCATTTTATTCCATCCAAAGCTGGGAGAAGTTTCTATATTTAAGAACTGTAGGTTGCTGTCATCTTTCTGAAGTTGTTAAAGGCAAGTGGCCAACTGAAAAATGATGTGATCATGCAAATCTCTCTTCCTGCTGCTTTTTTATATTGTTATTTTTTAGAAAACCACAATAAAAGTTAAATCAGCAGTTCTTAAGTCTTTTCTGTGGTTGATTCAGGCAAACAATGGTGCCCTCCCACATTGCATTTGTCACTGGATTTGTATCTCCCCATGAAGAAATCAGTCAAAATCACAGCTGAACATGGAGCTGGGGAGAAGAGGTCCCATAGGAGCAATAGGCTGCCAGTAAAGCCTATCAAAAGGACACTGCCGCTGTTGCTGTGTATTATTATTGTACTACCAAGGCTGAATGTCAGCCTTTTGTGACTGCTTTTTTTTCTTGAATTACTACTTGGGTAACTGGTAACATATCTCACTGGAAGTAATCGTCATATGTCATAGCCTCCCGTGATATGTGTTATGGAAATCTTCCTCACTTTTTCTTAAGGGATGAAAAAAGGTCTGGATCCAAAGAATGTCTGCAAGAAAAAAAATCAAGTAATTACAGTACACTCGACCCCATGAAACAGAGGCCTTGAAAGAAAGAGGCAATGAGGTTCCAAAAAACTCAACAGGGAAATTAGGGACACGTAGGCCTATAAATTGTAATTTATTTTTAAAACAACAAGTCCAGGAGCCTATTTTCATTTTGTTTCACCTGTATAATTCTAATTTTTCAACCATTTTACTTGTTTTCTTTTTTTCAGTAATTTGAAGACAGTGGAGCTGCATAAACAGGAGGGAAAACAAAGTTCAGTGTTGTGACAATTGCTCAAATAGCTGTTTTGGTTGATCGATCTATTAAAGTAGCAGTGTTTCCAGGACATCATAAATTGCACAATGACAAACTGCACTTCCTACTTGGCGCATGGCTTTGGTTTGGTTTGTTAACACTGTAAATAACTAACTTGCAACTGGGTTGATTTGTTTATTCACTTGCATCTGAAGAAAAAAACAACTCAGCTTTGCAATAGTTAAATAGAGCAATTGTGCCATCCAGTGGCTATCTAGATTAACTCATTTCTTTGCCTTCCACATGATCATTTGGTATTTCTTCTTTCTTATTCAAAAAATATTTAATTATTGTAATGTGCAAAGGTCATTCCATTGCTGCATCCCCTTCATACATGTGATAAAAGTGTTAATTTTATTCACACTTTTTTCCTAATATCCTACTCAAACAGAAGGAGAAGACAGATGAGCCATATACCTTCCTGGATCAATTGGAGATAAATTACAGGTTACTACACATCCTATCACTAAATGTCATGGAGCACTGACAACTGTGAGCCAAGAAAAACATAGCTCTTGACTCAGCTTGTCTCCTGTGCCCATGGACCATGGCAGAACCTTTGATGAAGTGTTCCCAGTAGAACTTTTTGTAATAACAACCGTAATTGATTTTATAAATACATTCGTGAAAGATCTCTGTGGCTGTTTGAAAGAGTCAGAGGAGGCAGACAATATGACAAAATAACCCTAGAATATTATTACATTCTTATCTAATCAGTCTGACTCATTTCACCACCATAATTTCTAAAGCAATTCTCTGGAGCACAAGGTGAGAGCTGGTCTTTGTTGCCTGAGTCTGTACTGAGCAGAATGGGAAATGTAGCCATGAGTCATGACTTGAAAAGGTCTCCTCATATCCAAAACAAAGTCTGCAGTGATCACTTTTAAGCAAGAAGGATCTTTTTTTGGTGAAGCACAAGCCTTTTTTGGGGGAAAGCTTCATTGTGCAAATTAACTTTCTGGCATCCATGTGAAGCCTCCCATTTGGACAACGGCAACAGGTGGGAAAGGAAGAAACAAGGAGAAGGTGCTCGATGGAAGGGAAATGCAAGAAGCTGAGACAGGTATAATGCTACACATTTGCTAGTGTTGAAGAATGGAAACAGATTCTAATGGACTATTCTGACTCCTTTTCCTAACCCTGTGTTTTGAGAACTTCCATTGCCCTGAAACAAAATCCTTGTGCAGATGAAGTTGTACATCCCAGGGACTGTCACCTGGAGAAAAAGTGCATCATTAAAATAGAGTGGGGGCCTCATGCTGCAGGTATGGCTCACAAAGGAAATCTCACAGTCCCAGCATACGGTTACAGCTTGGTTCTCATACAAGAGCCCTGCGCTCCGATGACCCTGGCAGCGAAGGGGAGGGAAATGCCCAGCTGCCTCTCTCCTAGCAGATAGACTGTCCATTTATTTTCACTTGGGTTTCGTCACAGCTTTCCAGCTTCCTGCGCTCTGCACACAGTCCAGCTGCAGAATCCTCCCAGCAGCAGCATAAACACGAGTTGTGACCCCACGCAAAGCACCTGCTCTGGGTACAGCAGCCAATCCAGCCCCTCTCTGGCATGTCCTCCCCATCGCCCTTCTTCACTATATTCCCAACATAGGTGTGACTCACTGTATCTCAATGTAGTATTTCCCAACATATTTTCTTGAACACAAGCAGCAACTTCCACTATGCCGGGAGGGACTTCCAGGGAAATCTCTGTGTAATTGTGTCCTGCCTTTCAGGGACATGAATCACTGCACGTTGGTGCCTTACATACTCTGCTATGCAGAGAGAGAGACTAGTTAACACTCTGATAATCCTTTTGCTACAGAGACACAGGAAGGCTCTCCCACAAGGAAACTCTTTGATCTAAACAAAATTGTATCTTTACAAAGATACCTGAAATTTAGCAGGTGCCTACAGATTTAGAGCGTGTCTTGATTTCTAGAGGACCACTCTAAGAGGGACCTAAAACAACTTTTCTCCTGGCAAAAATCCATCATTTTTGAGCCTTTTTACAAATTAGGCCAAAAATCACTGGTCACTTTTGAAAGTGTTGTTTGAGATACTTTGTCCCTGATGCACGCAGCTCACATTTACGAAACGGTGTTTGTTCACACCATACCTCCACACCTGGAAATAACATTCATACTGTTGTTTTTATCTGAGGTACCATCAGTTCTTAAAAAATGAGAGGAGGAGGGAGACAGAGAGAGATTTTATATAATATATATACTTTATTATGTATAGATTATTTACATTATGTTATGCTATGTAATGTTATGTTGTATCATATATTGTATTATGTTATGCTATGTTTATTATTTATTATATATAAAAATCTATTCTCAGGAGAGAGATGAATAACAGCTAAATGCAGAAGTTCTC
>NW_010134432.1:0-545 GCF_000699245.1 Pterocles gutturalis | reverse complement strand
ATATCTGAAATCCCTTTCTACCTGATAGGGCTTTGCACAAAAAAAATGTATTTGTTTAAATTTAAGGTCATAGTATCAGGTACCTAGCCTTTATTTCTTTTCCTGTTACATTTCTCCTGGTTTTCCTCCTTCCTCAAGCAAACATATACTAAAAATCAGAACAAAAATCTATCCAGAACCTTATTCCAAACTATTCACATGAGACCTACTGACATGACAATGATAGAGCTGCCTTGAGAATGCTGTGTTTCATTTAAAGATCTTTTAAGTGAAGATCAACAGTGATGTCTATGAATTGGAGGTACTGCCCAATTTACAACAATCTTAAATTTTCCTTCAGTCCTTCTGTAAGAAGGGTATGCTCTCAACTATGCTTTTCCACAGCACACTGCTTTTACTGAAGCCTGCATACATCATTTCCCTGCTAGTTTCACCAGAGGTAAAAAGAATCTTTAAGAGTACCAGCAGTGGTAATTTGGTTCTCCCCATTTAAATTCAGAGGTCCTTCTGAGGCCACCATAGGCTTAAGGGAAAATACTATTAAT
>NW_010134431.1:540-8476 GCF_000699245.1 Pterocles gutturalis | reverse complement strand
AGCAGCGCGGGGCGGGCCAGGCCTCTGCTGGTGCTGCCGGAGCGCCCGGGAACGGGCCGGTCCCGGCCCTGGTGACGTCCTCGGCGGCCTTGGGGCTTTGTTTTGTTTTCTAGAGGTACATGGAGGTGAGCGGCAACCTGAGGGACTTGTATGACGACAAGGACGGGTGAGTGCTCCTGCAGACAGCTTGTCTGGGGTGTGTGCGGCTGAGCGTCTGCTGAGGGCGGGCTGCAGAGGAAGAACCGGGGGCTTGTGTATGTCAGGGCGGTGATGGTGTGTGAGAGCACGAGTGGAGCTTTGGAGATAAGCCTGCTGGGGCAGGACCCCGATGGCACGTTGGATAGGTTCCTGCTGGACACACGCGTTTTGTTACTTGGTTCAAGTCATGGCGAGAAGCTGTGAGTTGGCTGGAAGGTGTGTGAGGGAAGAACGCGGCACGTTCAGTGGGAGACGTGACCTGCAGGACTGTGAGATCTGATGTGACTTTCTGAGGTTTGCGGTCAGGCTTAGTAGAGCTTTCTGTGGTCAGAAGGCAGCACTAGACCTGGAAAAAGGTTGTGTCAGTGTCAGTGTGTTTTCCTTTCCACCAGTAATCTGTCCTTTTTCATGATCTCGTAGCTTACGGAAGGAAGAACTCAGTGCCATTTCGGGGCCAAATGAATTTGCAGAATTCTACAACAGGCTGAAACAAATTAAGGAGTTTCACCGGAAGCACCCAAATGAGGTAAGCAGTTATCTGCTGCTGATTTGTGGTCTGTTGGACCTCAACCCTACAATAAAGAGGCTTTTTATTTTTTTCCAGTTTAATTGCCTTAATGTACAAGTATTAAGTATACTGAAATGTCACTTGAGAGCAGAAAATGTTCAGGGTTGGGCACTGCTTCAGAGCATATGTCAGCTCCTGCAAGAGCAGTGTGAACAGAAGATGCGAGGTGCTCGCCGTGTTCTCCACTTGCTGTGCGTTAGCTCGGGAATGTTCTGCTGCTGAGCTGGCGTTTGGTCTTGTCTGTCTCGTGCTGGCTAAAGTCAGACTTTTTTTCTTTGTGTAGAAGTAATGGTGAAGAAATGCTCTGGATACCTTTTCAGTTAGCAGTTTTATTGTTTGCAGCCTATTGTGATTTTATATTAATTATTCTGGGACATCAGCTGAAGTAATATTTTGTTCTGTAACTTCTGTCTGTTCTTTAAGATCTGTGTTCCGATGTCAGTGGAGTTTGAGGAGCTGTTGAAGGCTAGAGACAACCCAAGTGAAGAAGCTCAAAGTAAGTTTGTGCTTTTTCTCTGAGGCCAGTCAAAGTGAAAATACGGTGCCTGCTTGAGAGGCGTTATTTAATGAGTTGTTTGGTCTGTTTTGCACGTTTCAGAGTTCCACCTCCCTTTACTAAATGGCTTCTGAAAATTTTTATTTTGTAATTTAAATTATTCTGAGCTGCAGCCCCCTGGAATATTCCACAGCAGTGGTGCTCCTCTTGAGGAATACTCTAACGTGCTTCCAAAGAGCTGCAGTCAGGTGTCTGATTAACGAGTTCCACTTACATTGCAAACATTTTCCTTAAGCATAAATTAGCCCACAGTTAATCCTGTTCAAGTTCTAAAGCGTATGTATGATAAGAAGGGAAGATAAAGCTCTTAATGATCTTTCCGACAGATCTGGTGGAGTTCACAGATGAGGAAGGGTATGGACGATACTTAGATCTGCACGATTGTTATCTCAAGTACATCAATCTGAAATCATCGGAGGTGAGTGGCTGCATGTGTCTGGGCAACTTCAGTGCTCAAGGCTGAGGGGTTTTTCTTTGATTGGTTCTCGGTTATTTGTTGGGAGTTTTTTTCTTATGTAAATAAGTTTATTTCCAAATAGCTACTTCAAAGTAGCTTTGTTAAACATACAGCTTGACAGCATCTGAATTCTGAATGCTGCTTCAGACTCTCCTGTTTTCTTCTCTTCCGTTGTTATCTCTCTGTCATCTTAATGTAATGATGACCTTGTAAAAAGCCTCTGTGTTCTTCGACTGGGTGAGTACTGAGAGGTGTCTAAGGCAATGTGTTAGCGGACAGAGAACCCTGGGCCTCTGCAGTCTAGAGGAATGTTATGAGCTGGCACTTTTCTTCTGGGCTGGAAACTGGATGCTAATTTAGCTGCATGTGTATAAAGTCTGATTCAAACTT
This sequence comes from Pterocles gutturalis, assembly GCF_000699245.1. Classification (NCBI taxonomy): domain Eukaryota; kingdom Metazoa; phylum Chordata; class Aves; order Pterocliformes; family Pteroclidae; genus Pterocles; species Pterocles gutturalis. The sequence continues at coordinate 6,307 of NW_010134431.1, read as the reverse complement.
TTTCTTCCATAGAAACTGGATTACATCACTTACTTATCCACATTTGACCAACTCTTCGATATTCCCAAGGAGAGAAAAAATGCTGAATACAAGAGGTGAGCTTTTTTGCCTCTCTGCTTCTTTTATGACAGTTGATGAGAAGGAATTTGCTTCTTAAGTGTACAGCTGCTAAGAATATAATTAACAGTCAAACTTAACTCATGTAAGTTGGGTCACTGAGCCATAGTAACTCAGTCATGTGTCTGAGCCCTGTGGAAAGCCACATTCTGCTCTGTGGAGGGACCTTACTTTATCCTTGTCACTGTTGCATCTAGAAATTATCTGTTGGAAACTGTCAACATCTTGATAACTTCCCTTTGGAGTCCTAGAGGGTGATTACTTTCCAAAGATGTGGTTAGAGAAATACGCTAGAGGTTGAGATTGAATTGCCTGTGCTTGTGGTTACTCTGCCAGGTACCTTGAAATGCTTCTCGAGTACCTACAGGATTACACAGACCGAGTGAAACCGTTACTGGACCAGAATGAACTTTTTGGGAAAATTCAGACGGAGTTTGAGAAGAAGTGGGAAAATGGAACGTTCCCTGGCTGGCCGGTGAGCAGTCGTTAAGCCCGTGTGAATGCTTCTGTGCTGGTGACAGGTTTTCTGTGAATCATTGGTGTAAAGTCATCCTCCAGGTTAATACTAACAGCAGTGTGTGTAGTTGTGTGTCACAAAGATGCAGTTTAATACTAAATTGAATTGGAAAACAGTGTAACCAGTTTGAAACAAACCTTTATCAAGGTTTGCTTATTTCGGATGTTTTCTATTGTTCCATTGCTCAGTTTAGCGAGAGAATTTTTCTCTGTGAAAGGAGCTGCTTTTCTTGAGGTTAGAGGATTATATTGCATGAAGTTATGTAGGATGTCACAGAGATCCTGCATGTGGCTTTTCTTGGCAGAAAGAGACCAGCAGTGCACTCACTCATGCTGGAGCCCACCTGGATCTCTCGGCGTTTTCCTCTTGGGAGGTATGTTTTCAGTGCCCTGCGCGTAGTGCTACATTTTGAGCAGGCAGAAGCTTAAATGCAGTTCATTGTTTGGGGTGTTTTTTCTGCTTTTTTAGTGGGTTTAAATGGACGTACATCCATGTTGTATTTCTTTAATAGCTTTTCTCGCGTTGTGATTTACTCAAATTGAACAGGAATTGGCCTCCCTGGGACTGGACAGACTAAAATCAGCTTTACTGGCCCTGGGGCTGAAGTGTGGCGGGTAAGGTGCAATCTTTTCATAGTTCCTTTTCAGTTTTTGAGGTCTTCCTGTCTTGCATTCCTCTGTAGGATACTTGTTTTGTCATCACTATTGTACAAGGATTGCTTTAATGATGTTTGAAAGACAAAACATTGAGAACCAGTCAGGGGATACTTTTCAACAGTAGATCACAGTATCCTATACTGAAGTCTCTTGTGTAGAAGAATTTGGGAATTTGGCTTAAGGGATGAAGAAAAGATAATAGGAAAGCTCATGGTCTCTTAAAAGCTAAATTTAGAATTTTGTTGCATGAATTCAAAGAGTTCTCAGGAAATGTAAAATGATGGTGCAGACGTGTCTCCTCCCTGATTCTCCGCAGGACTCTGGAGGAGCGTGCTCAGAGACTTTTTAGCACTAAAGGCAAATCCCTAGAAGCACTTGATCCTTCCTTGTTTGCTAAGAATCCAAAGACAAAAGGAAGCAAAAGGTGAGTTCCTAAAGGTCATTCTCAGGTCGGTGGCATTCTTTTCACTTGGATGAGAAGTATTCTGTAGACATCACGCTTTTATATAGTCATGACAGAGAGATTCCTGGAGTACTAAAACTTTTTGTGTTGGACCAAACAGTCCTGAACCAATGGAAGATTGATCAGAGGGGGATGGTTTGTGTGTGATTTAGTTTACATGATGTGTTTGGTGCTTGTTTCTGTTTTCTTGCCGTATACAAGTCAAATGTGTCTTTGGGTGTTCAGTGTACACATGATGTTTGCAGTTCTGGAATGGACTTCATAAAGTTTCTTCATCTGTTTCCAGAGACACTGAAAGAAATAAAGATCTTGCATTCCTGGAAGCTCAGATTTATGAGTATGTAGAAGTTCTTGGGGTAAGGATTTTATTAGTCTTTGAGTTTTTTATTTCAGAGCTGTCAAATGGTGACTGGAAGGTCATCCACACCTTTACCCAGAGCTTTCATAGACACCATGCCCGAAAGAGTTATTTTCATGTCCAGAGTCATCATGTTTGGAAGTGTATGTTAGCAGATAGCTTTTTATGTCAGTAAGTAGACTCAGATGGATTACATTTATATTTCCATTAGCTAGTGATTTGGCAGGCTTTTGTGAACAGACCCAGGTACAAAGGCTACATGTTCCCTTGGGGAAGCCTGTCTTGTCTTTTTTTTTTTTTTCTTCTTCTTTTAGGCACCATATTGATGTAGATAATTTCATGCCCAAGTCACATGGTGTTTACTTCTTCTGCCTTGATGCTTGCCTTAAGTCCTTGCTTCAGTTTGGGGCGATTGCTTTTAGGAGGGGTGGCTGTTGCTGTTATCTTGGGATAAATAAAATGAGTTTTCTGTTTCGTACTGGTCTTCCATTCCCCTCCCTTTGTACACTGAGGAAGTGTTTCACACTGCAAGAGTCTGCCCTTATTTTGTCACTGTCATGTTGTGTCAGCAATTCCTTCTCTTTTCTCACACTCTAGGAACAGAGACACCTCACTCATGAGAACGTGCAGCGTAAGCAAGCACGGACAGGGGAAGAGAGGGAGGAGGAGGAGGAAGAGCAGATCAGCGAGAGTGAGAGTGAAGATGAAGAAAATGAAATAATCTATAATCCTAAAAATCTGCCTCTTGGTTGGGATGGCAAGGTAACTGAGATTGTCAGGTCTGGAAAAATCGGTGTCACTGAGTCTTCGCTACTCTTCTGTTTGAACCTGCCTTGCCGTTTGGTCTGATCTTTGTTTCTCTCTCCTTGTCAGCCAATCCCGTACTGGTTATACAAATTACACGGCTTAAACATCAACTACAACTGCGAGATTTGTGGTAACTATACCTACCGAGGGCCCAAGGCTTTTCAGCGTCACTTTGCAGTAAGTAATGTTTTGCTACAAAGACTTCAGGACTATGTTCAGATCATCTTTATAATAAGTAACTGGTAAATCACTGGAGTGCCCGCGTAGCAGTTCTTCCACTTCTGAAATGTGGGTCTGGACTGATGCTGCAGGGCCACGTGATTGGGACCATAAATTATGGAGGGCATACAGAGATCTCTTCTGCAAACTTCTGTATGGGCCTCTCTTGTTTGAACACCAATTCCAGTATCCAGGTCTGACTGGCGCACGGTGCCTATTGACTGACAATGTATTGTTACTGTCCAAAATACAGGAAAAATATTTTTACAGAGGTTTCTAGGACTGGTGGATTTGTATTTTGATAGTGTTTGTTTCACCCCATTCAGATGTTAATATGTCTCTTAGCCTTTGGCACTGTGGATGAAGCAGCGTTCCCTCTCGCACACTGACCTCTTGCCTCTTCTCCCCAGGAGTGGCGACACGCTCACGGGATGAGGTGCCTGGGCATTCCCAACACAGCACACTTTGCCAATGTCACACAGATTGAGGATGCAGTCTCGTGTAAGTGGTGTTGGCAGGACAGGGAACATGTGGCATAAGAACGTTCGTATTAGCTCTTGACAAGAATTTGTCTTGCCCTGTGACCAGAGACTAGTTTTGGGAAAGAGGGTAAGAAACATGGTGCACATGGAATGATCCTTCCTTGGACCATCCCTCCCAGCTCTTAAATGGAGGGTGGTTTTTAGTTTGTCAGATACCTGCAGGAGTAGATGCTGGCTGGGATTGCCATTATTACCTTTGGAGCTGTATCTCTGAGGTGATGGGTTTGGACCTTTGTCTCTTGTGTGCCATCCTGAATGGTCACTTTGAAGCCTGGTTTGCTTTAGTTCCTGTGCCTTTTGATAAGCTGTATGGGGAATGAGACGTTTGTAGTGGATGTTAGATACGTTCCTGGACTGCTGAAGTGACAGTGTTTTAAAAGAAAGGAAAAAAAAAAAAGCTTGTTTATGTTTTACTAGATTAAAGAGCAGTATCTCAAGGGAAATGGCATCTGATCCTGTATGACTTTATTTACAGTGTGGGCAAAGCTGAAACAACAGAAGGCTTCAGAGAGATGGCAGCCCGATACAGAGGTGAGATGTTAGAGGCATGTGGGTGTCTCTAGTCCTGTGTACACGGGAACCCTCCGCTTACCTTGTATGAACTGTCTGGCTCTGTCAGAAGAATTTTAAGAGAGTCCCCTGCATGCTGGAGAGATAAGCAGGAGCCTCTGCTGCTGGCTGCACAGCTCCTGTTGGTGTTGAATGAAAAGCTCTTCTTGTGCTGTGTTGGAAAGTAGTTCTGACAGGACATGGGACAGACTCAGCCCTTTATGCAACAATTGTTTAATCCACTACCTACAGTGCCAGCATCATCTTAGGTTTTGTGAGAAGAGAAAGGAACTGTTGTGAGCAGCGTGCTCACTTCCATGTGTGCCTTTTCTTAAGCTTGCGTCTCAGACCATTTTTCAGCAGTACGCAGAGCAGCTGTGGGAAATGCAGCCTGTAGTGCAGCGTGTAGGTATTCGGACTCTGGATGAGCTCTTCTCACGGAGCCTGCTGCAGATCCGCTGCACACCCCTGTGTAGGGAGGTTCTTGGCAGGATGGTCGTGTTCAGTAGGTGCTGCTGGAACTAAAGTGGAAGTACTGTAGTACAGCCCGCGCCAGGCTGTGTCCAGCTGTCCCTAACCTGTTCATTCCATTCCAGGAGGAATACGAGGATTCCAGTGGGAACGTGGTGAATAAGAAGACCTACGAAGACTTGAAACGTCAAGGGCTGCTGTGAAGGATTTCACATCTGAAAAGCAAGTGGGGATGTGTCAGCAGCTCTGACTCTGCTTCAGTTTCTGGATTTTCTATGTGCATGAATATAGGTTTCAAGAATACTTCATAGAATCGCTTTCTAGTAAGCCTGTTGTGAAAAGCTGACTTGTGATGTTATTTTATGTTAAAAAAAAAAAGCTCTTGAAAAATAAACTGGTTTTAACTTAGGAAGTGTGGAGAAACTTGTCCCCTTTCTTGTGCTAGAAGGAAGAGATGTGGTTATGGTGTTTTTAAAATGCTTTTTACGCAGTTTGAATTGTCAGAAACAATTGCTTCTCTCTTATTCCCATTCTGATATAAATTTTTATGATGAGGCTTGACTTTCTGTAGAGCACACGTGAACATTGCATGCTGACAACGAGGAGTGGTCCTGTGCTGTATCTTGCTGTAAGCGTATGGTTTTCTTTGGGCACCCTTGCAAAACAAATTTATTTGGCTTGCATTACTGCTCTTTCTCCCTGTGGCGGTTTGGCCCCTGGGATTTTTTTAGGGAGGTAATAATCGAGCTGATTGACGCTGGGCTGTGTGGGCAGTTTGTAGCAATTTCTCCAGCGCTGTGGCAGTCCTTGTGCCCCCTCCAGCCGCTCAAGCGGGGTTTCATTTTGGTGTGGAGTTGGCTTGTGGGACATGTCTAGCCTCAAAAAGATGTTTCTGTTGTTGCTATGCAGGGCCGTTTGTGTCTCCAGATGCCGAGGAGCAGCAGGTAACACGCGCTTCCCCCGGGGGTGGTTTGCGCAGCGGGTGGTTGGCAGGGGTGGGGCTGGTTGCTGGCACCAGGGTGTGCGTGCGGCAGGTACCGCAGCGGCTGCTGGTGCTCCTCCGCTGTA
>NW_010134431.1:0-439 GCF_000699245.1 Pterocles gutturalis | reverse complement strand
GTGGGATGAGGCAGTGTCTGGTCCAGCCTGCCCTGGAGCTGGGCTGTGCGCCCTGCTCCGTGTGGTTGTCCAAACCCGGCCCGGGTGGTGGCTGCCCTGGTCTGGAAGGTGAGGGAGACGCCAGCCTGCGTTGTCTTCTCCAGTGGTCTCTGTGCAGGCTTCAGCCATCCCCAGTCCTCGGGGAAGGCTAGTGGCCTAAATCATGAGGCAGAAGGGGAGAGTTATTGTTCTTGGAGAACTTGGCCACGGAGCCTGCTTGCAGGCACATCTCCCCTGTTTCCTTTGCTGAACAGGTGAAGGTTTTGAATAGAAGCAGAGAGACTCTTACAGCATAGAGCTGGGTGTCCTGGGAAGCGCCAAAGCAGGCAGAAGTTCCCAAACCATGGGCAAGGGTCTGGGCGGTGGGAAGTGGAGCCGCGGTGGCTCCTGTGCCCAAGCT
>NW_010134430.1:14450-25221 GCF_000699245.1 Pterocles gutturalis | reverse complement strand
TAGGCAAACGCTTTGTTCCGCTTCACTCGCGCTCTTTATTTTCTCCTCCCAAAGGAACTCTCTTGATTCTTGTTTTGAATGGAAGGAGCCCAGGGTTGGAGCGCTCGGGTTCTGTTTCTGCTGCTCTTTTGGCTGTCGACCTTGTGCCACAGGGATGGGCAAAGGCTGGGCTGTGCGAGGGCAGGGCAGGCGGCGTGGAGGGAGTTATTCCTGCCACCTCCTCTCTCCTGCCTTGCTCCGTTCTTACTCCTGGGTGGCTGCTAGCCATGGGCTAGTCAGTGCTCGTGTGGGGAAAGGTGTGCTTAGATGTTGGAAGAGGTTGCCCAGAGAAGCTATGGATGCCCCATCCCTGGAGGGGTTCAAGGCCAGGCTGGATGAGGCTTTGGGCAACCTGGGCTAGTGGGAGGTGTCCCTGCCCATGGCAGGGGTGGCACTGGATGGGCTGTAAGGTCCCTTCCAGCCCAACTATCCTGTGATTCTATGATATGAGTTACCTGGGCATCGCTGCGTTCACAGCTCAGCTCGTGCTGAGCCCAGCAGTTCTGGCCTGATGATGGGAGGGGGGCTGTGGGTGATTTGGGGTCAGGCTGGCCCAGGGCACTCGTAATGCTGCTCCGGTCGTGCACTCTGCGCAGGGTCACAGGCTGTCGCAGCCCCGCTGCCCCCTGTGCTTTGTGTGCTCTCCTAATCCCTGCGTAATCTGTTCCCGTGGGCGCTTTGTCCCGTCTCTCATGTGGGGTTAGCGGCGCTTAACAAATCCTTCCTGGCCACCCTCTTTTCTGAGCCACCTGCTGAAATTCTCTGTTTTACCAGTCTGGTGATTTTAGTTTTTTTAATTCCACCCAGCTCAAGGGCTCCTGAGGCATTTTCTTTTCCGGGTACAAGCTAGTGTATCACTTCAACTTTTATCAGCATTGGCAATTTCAGTTCAGAAATTTAAAAAGGGACTTGGTGTTTTTTGGAAATAATCTCAGACCTGTGAATTTTAAGATCCTGCATTTAAAGGGAAAGAAAATTCTGCTTTCTGCAAGTAGAACAGGTTTGAGAATTAAACATGGCTTTCAAATGCTTTAATTCCCACTTGCCCCTCCCCAGCTTTCTCACCACCATTTGCTGGAGCTTGAGGACCCGGGGGTGAAGCTGCTGGGAAACACAACCGAAATGTACCCAATTCTTTTCCTTTCCAAGTCCCCAATTAAAGCCGTGTGGGCAAGTGTTGCTGGGGTGTAAAGATCCAAGCAAACAAATCCAGATTCGAGATCTGAGCCCAAGCCATAAATTTCCTCCTATGTGGAGGGCAGTTACACGGAATATTTAAGTTTGCACTTAAGCAGTCGGGTTTTGTTTTCATCTGGGGCAAGGTGGCCCATGGGATTTCTAATTGGAGCCAGGGCTTAATCAACTGGTTGCTGAATAAACATCACTTTTAGGGGTTGGTATGACGTTTAACTTCCCAAGGCATTTGTAAAGCTCAAGGTGAAGTGCTGTAGTCCGTGGAATTTTAGCAAAGACGTGTAGCTGCTCTTGTCTGGGCTGCCAGTCTCCCCAGGACAGAGCCAGCGTGAAGGAGCTGGTGCAGCTGGAGTGCTGCTGGTGCCCAGAACGCGATGCTGGTAACGTGGGACGTGTGACGCATCCCAAGCCGCAGCCAGCCTTCTCCGTACCGCTCGGTGAGCTGCCTGCCCCAAACCCTCGCTGCCCCAGCATCACACACGGCAGCCCAAGGGGGTAGGCTGAAAACCACACGAGCAGCCCTGGTATTGAATTTTTCAGCTTTTAATATTTGAGTGCTGCTGAATTCGCAGAGAGGGGAAAGGAACTGCAACTTCAGCCCTTCTCTTGTTTGCCGTAACGCAGGGACTCGTGTAATTTTGGCTTTACTGAAGCTCTCCCACATTCCTTGCTTCCCAAATCCGTGCAAACAGCTGCTGGCTCGAGCCGTGTTCAGAGGCGAGAACTGGCAGGAGGCTGAAATACACCCCTGGCTCCTCCTTTGGACCAGCAGTCCCAGCGCAGGAAATATTTTTCTGTCCTGATGGGGAACCGAGTGTCAGAGTCGGCACTCACGTGCAGCCTCTCCAGGTCCCTTTGCTGGAGTGTGGTGCCAGCTTCAGACCATCACTGCCATCGAGGGGGTGAGCAATAGGCTTTTGTCACCCAGCGGCTCTGCAAGGTGGTAAGTGAAGGAGGTGACTTTTCTGCTGGGATACCCCTTTTTGTTTTTTTTTTTTTCCATTTCCTGCTGCCGTGTTTCAGAAAAGGAAGGAAAACAAATCACTGACTCTCTCCAAACAGCCTCCCTCCCCTCTCCTGCTCTGCTGGTGGCTGTAGGGTGTGCCAATGAATGGTTGGTAACAACAGCTTTGGGGAAAAAGTGGTGTTGGTTTTGTGTTTGGGGTTCAGAGCACCTGGTGCAGGCGGGCAGGGCAGGAACCCTGCAGCCCTGCTTTGGCTCACGTGGGTCCCAGCCGGACACGGACGTGCGGGCGGTCCCTGAGATGTGTTGGTGCAAAACCAGCCATGAAACGAGCTGGCAGAGGCAGGTGTTGGGTTTCATACCTCAAGTATTAATTTGTTGTTTTGAGCAGTAAAATAATTAGAAAAAATTATATATTAGGAAAAATTTCTTCACTGAAAGAGTGATCAGGCATTGGAACAGGCTGCCCAGGGAAGTGGTGGGGTCACCATCCCTGGAGGGGGTCAAGAAACGTGTTGATGTTGTGCTTCGGGACATGGGTTAGTGGGTCAGGTGGTGGTGGGTTGGCAGTTGGACTTGATGATCCTTGAGGTCTTTTCCAGCCTTCATGATTCTAGGATTCTGTGAATACCCGTCCATGGTGTGTTAGGGTAGAATGAATTACATCGAGACCAGTTGCAGAACCTGGGGTCTTCTGCTGGTGACCTAGAGCAGTTTGTCACCAACACCAGTCGAGCGGCTCATAAACTAATTTACAGTGAATTAATGGAGCAAGCGTCGCTTTCCTCTTATAAATGCAGACGTGTGGGTGTGTCTGTTCTTTGCTCGCTCTTTTTCTATTTCTTTTTTAAGCCAGCAAGCCACACGAGCGTGATGGATGGGATGCTCCACGGAGCGTGGGATCTTCCCCCATCCGGCAGGGATGTCATTCTCCGTGCAGATGGCATCCTCCAGTGGAAGCCACCCACCGCTGCTCTGCCTCTTGGGAGACTTGAACTTTTCCATTCGACAGGAAGGAAGCTCATAGCTCCCTGCTGACTGCTGAGACCTTAGGAGGGAGAAGGCAACTTTATTTTAAAACAAAATGAATTTTGCTCATTCACAGTCACAAGCACCGACACAGGGATCTCACAGCGGTCTGTCTGCCCCTCAGGCACCAAGACACATGTGTCCAGATGGTCTGGACAGGATTCCTTGCAATGACACAGCAGAGAAGCAATGCCAAATATCAGACCTCTCTTGGAGACTCTGTGATGGCTTTGGTCTGCTTTTTTTACACCCCTTGGGAGCTGAGTGATGGTGATCTTTTATCTCATCTCTGTGAGCGTTAGGGTTTGCTCAGCACCCTTTGTGTCTTTATCTGTGTGTTTTAAGGTTCCTACCCCATTCTCTATTCAAATCATCTCTTAATGGCTTGAGCCTCTTCCTTGAGTCTCTGTTGATGCAGGTTATCCCTTGTTTCAAGATGTTTTCCAACCTGGGAAGCTGCAGGTAGGTGTACTGCAATCTTGGGGACCCCAAGAGTCTCCCCAAAGAGGTTTTTCCTCTAAATTATCAAGAAAAGTTGCTAACATTGGCAGGAAGCGGGTGGTGGTACCTCATTTGCGCTCAACCAGAGGGTTTTGAGGCCAATCCACTTCTCTGTAGTCTCCTAAATATACAGCAAGCATCTTCTGTGAGAGGCTGAGCTGATTTCCCGCTGTCAAATGGCTTCTGTGGTCTGGCTGAAGGGTGGACTGGATTTGGGGCATCATTCTCAGCTCTCTCTGTTTCTTGCTGCAGATCCACCAGAAGAAAATGGTGTAAGGCCAGCCAGCGCAGCCGCCACTTCCAACTGCGACGTGCCCAGACCTCAGGGAAGACCATGGCAGCAGCTCAGGGAGCAGGGAGCAGTTCGGCCGGGCCATCCGGACTCCCCGGTTCTGCCCCGGGGCACAGCAGCAATTCCCCGGCCGTGGCGGTGTGGGAATGGCAGGATGAATTTGGCAGGTGGAGGCCGTACCGAGGGAGCGTCTGCAGCTACATTGAGCAGGTTTTTCAGGCCTCTCAGCAGAAGGGTCGGCGTTCGGGGTCAGCGCTTACCAGCAGCATCCCTTTGGGACATGCGGATCCTGTCTTGGCCCCCTATGTCATCGACATCCCAAGCTTGATGCAGTTCCGGCAGGATACAGGTAAGGGACTTTCCCTGCCCGTGCTGGGCTTTTGGGGAGGCTGCTGGGGTGCTTGGGGGTCAGCGGGGCCTCGCTCTGTGCAGGAGAGCCCTACAAAGCTCTGCTGCTGCTGCCAGGCAGTTCTTTGGCGGGTGGCGTGTCTGCTTCTCTCCCGACGCTGTCTGCCACCCCGCTTATCAGCACGTGAGCAAATCCGTGTTGGCTGGCGTGAATCCGCAGGGCTGGGTGCAGGCAGGGGGGTGATCCCCCTCATCGTGGGACCTCTGGAGCTCAAAGCTTGTGAGCCAGAGACCTTGGAGCTGGAAACTTTCTTCCTGCCCCCACTCGCATCCATTCAAGACCACTGCATAAAAAAGCCTTTTTCCGATTCACACCCTCCCGTTCGAATCCCTTGTTGCCTCTGTGACTGGAGTGCCAGCTGCTTTACCTTGGCACGCCGCCCTGTGCAAGCTGCTTTGCGAAAGCCTGCAGCCCCCACAGAACGCCGTAACGCTGCGGCAGAATCTTCCCCGTGCTTGTGCTGTGTGAGGCTGGCTTGCTTCCTCCCAGGGAGGAAGGGCAGGCTGGGCTTAACAGCAAGGTTCAGACCTTAATTTTCATTTTCATCTCATCTCTGGTAGGGTCACTGAGGCTAGCAGCTCAGAATTTGCTGAGATGACTCCTACCCTCTTTTGCTCCAGATGTGCTGAGCAGCTGTAGCTTAGGGGGCAGGGGTGGAATGCATGCTCTTCATCTCTGGAAAATCCAGGGAGATCCCAAATTATCCACCCTAGATGAATGGCTGCTTTGGAAAATTCTCCGTGCATCAGTTTGCCCTTTGCCAACACCAATCACCATGGTTCTCTCCCATCACCCCAGGATGTAATGGAGTTTCAGAGATGGGCAGCGTGCTGGTTTCTTGCCAATCGAAGCAATAAGTGAGCAATATCTTGAATCAACCGCACCATCGGGCAATTCCTACAGCAAAGGGAAGTGGTTAGAGCAAATGTGAACAGTCATCACAGCTGCATCCGTGTTTTTATTCTGACTTCATGACCTTAGGATTAGTTTTTCTGGCAGTGTCCTGGGTGAGGAGCTTTCTTAACAGGATGCCTTGGCAGGTCTGCTCAGCACAGCCTGTTGGAGCAGCTGGAAGCCCTGGCTTCGAGCGTGGAGCACCAGAGCTGGCACCAGTGACTGTTTCTTTCTTGTTTTCTTTGCACCAAACTTGTGAAGGAGCCTTTCAGCCTCTTGTCCTTTCAGCCAGTGCTCCCACACATGGGCAGTGATCCCAGGCTGTCCCCGGTCAGGAAATGGTCCAGTTTGGTGAGGGTGAGCAGAGTGCCTGTGGGAGATGGCAAGATGTGTCCCAGTGCGAATGGGACATCCTTCTCCACCGGTGGAGCTGGCTTTCCGCAGAGGTCTTGTGTCTCTGTAGACCCTTGTGAAAGATCTCAGAACACCTGGAATATTGTCCATGGCAGGATGGTCTGGAGTTGGTCATCTCTGGGGGACAGCCCAGTACACTTTTGGAAATTATGTTGGCCGACATGATCTCATCTTGCCTTGGATGGAAGTCCTCAGCATTAATAGCAAAAAAGGCTGATTCCACTTCACGGCACTCCTGCAGCGTTTCCCAGCGATTTGGAGGGATGCTGGTCGGAGTGGCCAGGTCTGTGAGCCTCCCTCCTGCCTGCTCTGCAATGTGACTATTGGAAACACTCTCACATCCCCTTTCAGTGGCCCAGTTCTAAGCAAAGCTTTTTCTCTCTGCAGGGCTCTGCCTTAAACGTGAACCTTTCCGAGCGAGCAGCCAGCTGACCTTTGTCATGTGCAGAGGAAAAGAATCTCTGCAGGAAACATCTCCATGCAAAAATCTTTTAAACAGAGCAAAAAATAGGCTGTTGTATTCTGCTCATTAGCTATTAGACAGACAAATAGGCTCTTCAAAGGAAGACAGGGAGAATAACAGGAAGCCAGTGTTAACGGGACCAGCATCCCCACCACCGGGGAGTGACAGCTGTGCAGGGGGATCCTGCGGGCAGGATTAGCCGCGGGCTTCAGCTGCTGGTCGAGGCAGATTAGCTGGAACTAAATGCCAGGGAGCAGCAGGAGTTGTCCTCCCGCCACAGCTGTTTGCCCACCCTGGAGAGGAATGCCAGTTCCCCTGCCAGCCTGGGGAAAGGGGGATGTTTTCTGAGTGCGTGGCTTTGCTCTTGTTATTGACTCCTAAAGGCTCTTCTCCTTGCTGCTGTTCTGGGATGGGAGAAGTCCAGGTTGCTTGCAAACTCCTCAAGTCCTGTCTGTGCTGCTGGTAGCTTCTGACCTGCCAATGGAGCTCATCTCCTCTGAGATGTGTCCTGCTGAGCTTTTGGACACCTGGCTTTACCCATGGCAGTCCCCCTTTCTCCTGGGAGCAGGTTCCCTGCGCTCATCCCTAAACGTAGTGGATTTCTCACCATCTCACTTCCAGCCCAGCCTTGTCCCCAGCCCTCCTTCTGCGCGGGGGGGGTCATCCCTGATGTTGCCCACCTGTTGAGGCCATAGGGTTTTGTTCCTAAAATTTGGCAGGACCTGCTTGCTGGATAGGGCTAGTCATCGCTAGAGCTTACTCTTGGCTGTTCCATCTGCTTTCCCACATCAGAGGTGGATTCCTGGCTGGGGGAGGTCAGCTCCGTTCTGCTGCCTTCTGCCTGGACTTCTGCCGGAGGAAAGCCTTGTCCTGTAGGAATCTCTGGCCTTCGTGGCTGAGCTACAACATGGCTCAACCCCAGTTCTTACAGGGCAGGTTGCAGTGTTTCAGTGGCTGCTGGTAGGTTTTTAGGTGTTGTGTGTTGGATGGTCCTGCTCTGCAATAAGCAGGACTCTGCTCTGGCCGTCGAAGGTGAGGTTGGGAGGCGGTGCTGGACCTTTCCTGGCTGCTTGTCCTCTGTCCCCAGTGCCTTCAGCTTCCCAGCAGAAACGCAAATCCTGCCATTCCTTGCTCTGGTGCATTCTGCCCTTGAGAGAGCCTCAGCCTTTATGTCAGGTCTGTCTTTCCTGATTTATTTTCTGCAGTGACACGTGGGACATACCTGCACCCCAGCCCAGGGTCTGGTTATGGTCTGGTCACCAAAGTGCTGTCCAGAAACCCCCAGCACCATTGCAAAGAAGCCCAGGAGTGCCATAGGAGCAGAGATTTGACTTTCACGCTGTCAAACGGAATTTTGAGCAGTGAGGAGGCAGTGAATGCCCCTATAATTTGAGTCAAGACGCAGCAGTTTCTGCAGTATCCCAGTGCTGTGGGGCAGAAAGGACAGCAGTGCGAGGCAGAGCGCCTCGAGCCAGCATTCAGCCTGCAAACATGCCTGTTTTCACCTGGGGTCATGGAGCATAGCATCCTAGCTCTCATGACCTCTCAGGAGGCTTTATTTTGATTTTTTTTTTTTCCTCTTGGTACTGTTCTTCTCTGAAATCCTCCCGTGCTGTACTGACTGGCTGCACCCCTGTTCGCCCCCACCCACCTGCATCCCCAGACTCGCCCCGCGGCGGTTCCTGCTCCTCCTCCTCGGTGTATTTTCCCAGCAGCAGCAGCAGTTTTGACCCTGCTGCAGGAACCCGTTTTTGCAGAGGTTGCAGAGCGTCTGTCCTGTTGGGTGGCTTCCCTCCCTCTCATGAGGCTTTTTCTTTTGTAAAGAAAGGACTAAAGTAACCAGGAGCAAAGTCACCCCGGAGAGCCAGGCTTCCAGGGGGTTTCGAGCTCCTGCTGTTGCCGTCTGCAAGAGCAGCGCGTCTGCTTTCATTTCTCTTCCTTTGTCTCAGCAGCTGCTCTCTCCAGTTTCCAAATTACTTCAATTGTCTTCTCCTCTCTAGTCTTGCTATACCTCCCAGCAGCCGGGAACCTGGAGAAGCTGACCCTGTCCTCTCCAAAGTTCTCATCCTTGCCCTCGTAAGACTTCACCCACTCCCCCAAGAGCAAATTTCCCCAGACCCTCGTGTAGCCAAGTGGGCGTTTAGCCCCTCAAGCGCTTGTGCAAAGCACTTCTCATGGTGTCTGGTACCGTGTCTCTATAGTTACTCTGTTGTCAAGGCTGTGGGTGTTCGTTTTTTTTAACCAGATCTGTGCCTCAGCCTGTTTTTTTTTTAATTTAACTTTTTTTTTTTTTAACATCAGGGAGGTATATGTGATCGCTGTGCCTTCATGCTCGGGTGTGTCTGTCTCTGCATCCTCTCTCCTTCCCTCCTTTCCCACCCTTCCTTCCAGCAGCTTTTGAACTTCTTGCCAGCCCACAATCAGATTTGGCAGAGGGACAGGGATCTCGGGGGGATTGCCTTACACAGAGCTTCATGAGCAAACCCAGCCCTGTTGGGAAGAGAAAGTCTGTTAGTGCCCCTGCCCAGGGAGAAGGGAGGAAGGCCACCTCGATGTAGACACCGCAGATATGTGCAGAAACGAGTCCCTGAGACCAGGTCCCCCTTCTTTGCTCACTTTTTTTTTTTTCCCCCTCCTCTCTGCACACAGGGACGATGCGGGCTGTCCGCAGGCATCTTTTCCCCGGCGACTCAGCTGCTGGGCAGGGCATCGTCTGGGAGTGGCAGAACGATGAAGGCGGGTGGTCCCCATACGAGATGAACGTCTGCGTGTTCCTGGAGCAAGCCCGTGCCACCAACCACCAGCGAGTAGATCTCGGACCCTTGGGCTACAACTATGAAGTTGACTTTGTGGCTCAAGTCCAGACCAACAAGACCACGATGTTCCGCCGCGGCGTTCAGAGACGCTTGGACGCCCCGTACCCGGTGTCAACCTCCCCAGTCCCCCTTCACACGGGGGTGGCTTGTTCCTGCCAGCAGTGCTGGCTAAATGGTGGGACTGGTCCCATCACCACGCGCTATCGGCACTCCATGATAAACTTTCCCAACTCCTCCACTGTTCATCAGGTTTCTGGTAGGACAGCATCAGTGAGTTCTTCCAGCGTCGGCTTCGTGCCCTATAACAAACCGACTTTGTCTGGAGCAAGGTCAACACCGAGACTCAATGCACAGAGCACCTGGGCTTTGCCTCAAGCTGGGGGCTCCAGCACAGGACTGTCTGCATCTAACGGAGTCAGGTACAGACACTAATCCACCTTTGAATAATGTACATGTGTGTGGGAGACCTGCTGTGCTCAGGTCTTCGTTATCTAGGAGCCTCTCTGCACCAGGGAATTTTACAAGGGTCTTCTCCCTGGATCCAGAGCGGTGTTTGTGCCTTTGTGTCCAGTACACTGGATGAGAAGGCTTCTCCTCTCTTTTCCCCCTCTTTTCTCCCACTTGAAATCTAGTCCCTGTCTCCTAGCCTCCTGAACCACTGGAGAAAGCAGCCAGGCTGAGACACTGCAGGTGTGAAGGAATGAAGGTGATGGGTGGCACTTCTGGTTACGCTTACGAACAACTTGGAGGGGGACTGAGTGAATGAAAAGGGGACTTGGGAACACCCTTATTGCGTTTGAAATGTGAAGTAAGCACGGAGTGGAAAGCTGCTGTGTTCAAAGCTCTTCCCCTTCAAGGAGGGACCACAGGACTTGCTGTGTGTGGCTGAGACCTCGGGAGTTCTTTGACAAAATTGGGAAGTCCATGTTGCATGCTTAAGGGGAACAAGCAGAAAAAAAACCAACCGAACCATAGATTTGATCAAGGATTTTAAAAAATCCATCGTGAAGGTGTTTAGAAAACTGAATCAGTAGCTTACTTCCCCCTTCCTTTGGTACCTTGCACCATATTGATCCCTCTGTCTGAAATCAGTGGGGTGACCCTGGCCATTTGAGGGGTGTCCAGGCGTCTTTGCCAGGCTAAATGCTGGTGCAGAGCAGAGATGCTGCTGGATAGTGGTGGAAGAGGCTCATTCTGCACATGTTGAGGTGTTGTGGGGCTTTGCTGGTGCCATGCTGGAGGACTGGAAGCATGGGCAGGATGGTGATTTAAAATCCAGCTAAACCTCACCTTGTGGGGGTTGTTTGGCATGTCCTTTCCTGGCTCCGCGTCGGTTATCCCCCGTGGGCTGGAGCCAGGCAGTGGCACTGGGCTCCAGGGGGGATTTTGGGGCTGGGGGAGATCAGTGTCACCTTTGCAAAGCGGGACACTTCCCTCCACACCTTTCCTGGCTCCGCGTCGGTTATCCCCCATGGGCTGGAGCCAGGCGGTGGCACTGGGCTCCAGGGGAGATCAGCATCACCCTTATAAGTGGGGCACTTCCCTCCATGTTCTTGTAGGATGGCGGCTGTGCAGCCTGGACACCCGAACCCAGGCAGATCGCCTCTGATCAGCTTCGGGGTCTTGACTCTGTGCGCAAGCCGTTGCTAACAGGGGTCTGGGTGACCTGCACTGAGCATCTCCCAGTGTTGGACTGAGGACCAGGCAAGGGCTGTCTGACTGCCCCTCCGTTTGTAAGCTGCTGGAAGTGTACGGA
>NW_010134430.1:0-14396 GCF_000699245.1 Pterocles gutturalis | reverse complement strand
GCACCTGAGAAACCAAAGGGGAACCTGCCAGGGCTGATTTACCTGCCCTGCTACCCCGGGTAAACACAGAGACAGGAGATCTAGCAGGGTGTTGAGAGCACATTCTGCTAATTACATGAGGCACAGGTTTGAGGTTTGTTTTGAATCTCGTTTGTATTTGAAGTAAGACGGTGAATCTTGAGATGTTTTCCTTAGTGTCGTATCAGGACTTTCCCTCTTCGGGGTTCGTCGGAGTGAAATGACTTCCCACATCCTGTTCTTCTTTCTCACGGTCTTTTTCCTGGTGCGTTCTTTGCACCTGGTGATTTTTTTTTTTTTTTGTGGCATCTTAAGCATCTGCAATACTTCTCTGTTGCATCCACACTTTTGAACAGGGCTGAGAACCAGAGCTGGGTACTGCCTGCAGAGCCCCGAGCGAGGTTTTTGCAGTCTCCTGCCCACGTCCTTCCCCAGAGCCTCAGTATGAGCTGCAAAGTGACTCTCAGGGTGGGAATTGCTGATAAAAACAAGGAGCCAAACTTCAGGAGTTGTCCCACAAGCCTGTCTGGAGCTGACGGGGGTCTGGGGGTGTTGTGTGCTCTGGAAGGGGGGTGAGGCTGTCCAGAAAGGAGATTCTTCCAGGGATGTTCTTCCTCCCTGCCAGGCAGACAAGTGCTCACGGGGGGCAATCTCTGTCTTCCAGTATGTGAAAGGGACTTTTTCAGCTTAAGATAGTTTTTTCCCCTCTCAGCCCTGTGCTGGGGTTGAGTCGGAAATGCCGCTGGGTAATTGCTCCTGGTTGGGGTTACGGTCTCAGGCTCGTGAAACCTGTGTTCCAGCAGAAAATCCTCTAATTTCTATGAATTAAGGGAAACGCGAGTAGCAAATTCTAACAAGGTGTTTCATTTAATTCCTAAGACCAGGACATACTTGGGTTATTTTATCCTTTAGGTTCCCCATCTTCGCCCCTGGGCTGGGCTTGGCGTTGTGATGAGGTCCCCTTCCCTCGCAGTCGCTGCCGTCTCCTCCTGCATCACCCAATAAGACAAAGCTCTAATTACCCTGTGCTAATTAGCCCGCCAAGGCTTTCTGCCTGCATGCAGCATTGCTCATCCATCTCAGCTGTGATGTGCAATTCCTCTGCTGGCCCCTGCTCAGAGGCTGAAGGGAAGCAAGCAGCAGGCCACGGTAGATTCTCTGCTGTCTAATAAAGGTTGTGTTGTGTTCACTCTGCAGCCTTTGGCTCCAAAGCAGCCCTGGTGGATTACTTGCTTTTACAAAACTGCTTATCTTCACAAAGCTGGCAGGGATGACCCAGCAGAGCTGAGCTGCAACAGGCAGAAGGGCTCAGAAGCTATTAGGCAGAGACCGAAAGACAGCGCAGTTGTGTACACCCGGTTTCTTTGGGAAACGCAGTTAAAAATGGCAGCACTGAAGCAAGCATCGTTCCTGCAGGGCTGAGAAAGGTGTAATTCATCCTGGAAAGCTGCCTGACTCCCTGTGTGGCTGTGACAGTTATTTCTAACAGGCAGGCAGGAATAACCCCCAGGATGGGCTGTTGGCAGCGCAGGCGTGCTGGGGCTTTGTGGCGTTGGCAGCAGTTAAATGGATTTCCTGCTTTCTGCAGGGCTGGAGGGCGGCTGGGGGTGAGAGAGGGTGGAGCTCAGGCACTTCAAAACGCAGGTTTAATTTCCCCGTGCTCTCAAGAGGGTCAAAGTCCCTGGAAAACCCAGAGAGGAGTGCCAAGGCTTAAATAGATGTTAATATCCTTGGCTCTGCTGCTAATGTATTAAATAACGTGTAGGCAAGTTATTGTGCTGCTTGGTGCATTGGTTTCCTTGGGTGTATTAAACACAGAGTGACTCCAGCCTGGGCACTGAAATCTTCCACGGCGAGGGTTGTGTCCGTACATCTGTTAACAGGATCTGTGACACAGGGATCAGCACTTTGGGCTCCCAGCCACGCATGATCCTTCCCACCCCGTGCGGGGAAAGCATCCATCCCCGGGGCAGGAGCTGCCCTGGTCCCTGTGCTGGCTACTTCCACTCCCAACACACGGTGAGGAGCACCCTGCTTGTAATGTGAGCACAGAGAGCTGCAGGAAGAGATCTTCTCAGGGATGTAGGAATTAGTGCCCCAGCCAGGAAAATCCCCCCTGGGGCTCCTTGGAGCTTCAGCGGCTTTGGGTGCTTGTCTGACTTCTGCTTGCAAATCAGGCAGGCAGCTGGGGTGGGGGGTTTTGTTTAAAAGTGTGGGGAACTAGGGGTCTTGGAGACTGGGGAAGAATGCTTCTGGTATCATGGTGTTCCCAGGCAGGGTCTGGTGCTGCGTCCCTGAATCTCCCCTGGGGAACAATCCGTGCTGGGTAGGATCAGGAGGTGTGACCGAGGGAGCAGAGCCTGGGCAGTACCCTTCCCCTTCTGTACATCCTTCAGCTGCTTTGTCCGTAGGCATGGCCACGAGCTCCTGGGGTGGCGAGGAGGGGCTCTGCGCGGCGCTGGTTCCGCAGCACCCATTGTGACTGTCCCGCAGCCCTCTGTTAGCTGGTGTGGCTCTGCTGCCGGGTGCTCTTCCCGAGCAGGAGCAGGGGAACCTCCTCTGCTCAGTGCCAGGAGCCAAAGCACCGACCCACGTGGCTGCAGCGCACCGAGAGGTCCTCCTTCAGAGCGACTCGCTCTGGGCTTTGGCATCGTCTTGAGAAGAAAGGTAGGGGAGAAGCTGCTGTGTGGTCGTTAGTGTCATCGTACGCTCGGTTAGCCCTGGGAAGTGGGGGAGACCTTTGGGTGCTGCGGTAGCACGTGGGGGTGATGGGAGGCAGGGCTGGATGCAGCCCTGAGCTGGGAGGAGAAGAGCTGGCTGCTGGCCAGAGGGATGGATGCAAACACGCCACGATACAGGAATATGTGACCTGCTGGCTGCTGTGCAGGGAGCGAGGAAGGAAAAAAGGGCTGTGCCAGGAGGGGAGGGTGAGTTGCTCCAGAATTCCCCGCTGCTGCTCCGTTGGGATGTTGTGTACGTGTGGGTTAGGTGATGTTCAGCTCCAACCTGGCCACCCAGCATTTGAAACGGCAGCAGCCACGGTCGCCACGCTTCATCCCCAGTCTTGTGCTTTGCTGTCTCACCAGCGTTGTGGTATCTTGAAATTGTGGAGAAGCGAGTGGTTTTGTCTTGCTGAAGTATCAGCCTGCCTCCTGTAGTGGGTTGCCACGCTCTGCTAACGGGGTGGCAAATCTTACCCGGGTCTTGTTGAATCTTAGAGGGTCATGTTTTATTTTGCATCCTTTCTTCTCGACCTGGTGCCTCCTGCTGCACCTGGGTGTACAGAGCAGCAGGAGCTGCAGCGAACGGCAGGATGAGATTCCAGGACCTGATCCCAGCCTGGCTCCGGCTCTGTCCCAGGAAGCCAGCGCTGGGGTGGCAATAACGGAGTAGCTGGAGTCTGAGCTGATGGACTAAGGATGGCTGTTGGTGCTGCTGGTGAGCCTGCTCTTGGCGTCGAGGCACAGCCCGTGTTATACCACAGCAGCAATATCCTTCCTGCTTACCTCTTGCCCTTCCTTCTGCAAAAAAAAAACAACCAACCAAACAAAAAAAAAACCACAAAACACCACCCTCTTCAGACCCCATGTAGGCTCTGAGGAGGGTTTCCACACCTTTTTTGGCATGGCAACTCTTTCTCCCGTGCTCTGTGGCTGCAGATCTACCCAGGCAGTGTGGTGGCAGCGATATCAAAGCACCGTGGATTTCCCTTGATTTCATCAGCCTCGTGTCTGGGCTTTCTGCAGATGTCAAAGAAATCACTGTGCGTGGCAGCCCTGCTGGTACGCTCGCACGGCGTCTGGGGCAGCCCATCCTACGACGTTGGTAGCTGAGATGCCGCTGTCTGAACGTGTGCGTCTTTAGCCCGTGTGAAATAAGGATTTGGTTCTTCCATCATCGCATCAGTTGGTGTAAAGCCTCCCAGCACTCAAAGCTGACACTCTTTGCCTTTCCCCCAGGAGAGCAGCTGATCGGTGACTGTTTCCTGGCTGATGGGTAGTAATTTATCTGTGGCGCACTCAACGCCTTCCAAAACTTAATTGCTTGCAAAATGCATCGATTGCTTATCCATTGCCCTCTGCGCATCTCGAGGGCTCTTCTCACGTCACAGAAGCTCTGGCTCCTGGGTGACTTGGATTTGAGCCTTGCCATGCAGGAAAGAAGAGTGAGGAATGTCTCTGCCAGTCTCCTTGAAGTGTTCTTACCCTTACCCGAAGCGTGATCCCCTTCCCAGAGCAGCCCAGGGTTTGCTTTCTTCAGCCTCGGGGGTGACGACCCTGGGATCCACCGCTGCCCATCTGCTTTCGTGGCAGAGTGGAAGGTTCATCTTGTCTTTTTCTATTTTCTGTATTTCTGTTGTATTTTTGCCTTTCATGGGGAAATGAAAGCAACCCAAGTGGCTGCTGTGCTTCGTGGTGTGACGATGGAGCACAAGCTCTTCAGTTTCGGTCACATGCAGGGTCCCAGCCCGGGGAGGGGGGTGCCCAGGCACTGGGTTGTCTTTTCTCTGCTGCTTGATGGGGGAAAGGAAGGAGGGGCGGTCCGTTACCTCCCTGATTTTTGGGAGCAGGTCTCGAGTTCCTTGTTATTGTCTGGTCCTCGAATACCCTCCTTGTCTGCAGCCGTGCTACGAGCCATCATCTGGAGGGGATCACAGGAGCAGAGATAAAGGGGAGGGAAATACCTGAGAAAGTTGTGACGAAGAGGCTGAGTCAGGAAAGTCCTAAAAGGGAGTCACAGCATCCGATTCAAAGCCCTTTGCAATTGGGGGAGGTTTTCCTCTGTATTGGATGGGTTTGAATTGGGCTGTAGTGAGAACAGTCTGTTGCATCATTTGAAGACATTGCAAAATCGGGGAGAACACAGGCTTTGAAAGAGGCGAAAGGAGAAGCGCTGCGGTCTGGAGAGCTTTTTAAGGGTCTGGAAGAGCTGGTCTTACTTGGCCAGGCTGTCAGCACAGCACCAAGCCCTGCGTCCTGCCCGGGGGTTTCTTCAGGGAGCTCCATGTGTTCGTGGGAACCTATTTCAAACTGCGGCAGGTAGGAGACGAGGGAGGTGGGAACGTGTCCCTGTCATGAGCGTGGAAGACAGCCATGTGTCACAGGTCTGGTCATTGTCATGGAAATGTGGATAAAGATTTTAGCAAGGCTGAGGAGAGGGACCGCTGTCTGTGATGCTATTTCGGGTGCAGTGGCAGCTTTTGCATCCCAGCTGGAGAGAATTAGGTTCCCTCCCTGGACAGTGGATGGCATTTCGGCACTTGGCCACCTTAGTTTGCTCTCTGAAGAGAGAAGCTGTCTGGGTTTGTCCTGGGTGGGGGTCCCGGGTGGGGCTCACCCTGTTGGTGTATCCTGGCACTCCGGAGGATTGTCTCTGTTGTGTTAAGGATTGTTCTATGCTTGTTGAACTTGTCCCTTTTTCTTTTCTCTCTCCAGCGCCCCAAACCTGCCAGTCAAGATGCCCAAAGCCAGCAAGGTGACCCAGGCGCTGGCAGGTAAGGATCCCGCCCTGCTCCACTGCTCTCTCCCGGGTTACGTGAGCACGCGATTTACCTTTCGGTGGCGCTTGTTTTCCTTTGTTGGTTTTTAGGAAGAGTCTGAGATGTTGCATTTAGCATTTAAAGCCCAAAGGCTTTTCCGAAAGGTAAAGGAGGCAAATTTGGGGGAGAATGGGATGGTCAAACCTTAGTGACTGTTTTTCTCATCGGTGGTGGTCCTGAGGCTCTAAGAATGGGTGGGTTTATTTGGGGGTTGGATATTCGTCTTTTCCCGTGGGTGTGGATGAGCAAGGAGCAGGGGGGAGCACACGGATCGAGCTCAGTGCTAGCTAGTACTTGCTACTTTTTTTTTTTTTTAAAGTCAAGGGGGAAGAGTGATGTGAAATGGAGTGTGGTTTTTAATGTGGTTTTACGACAAAAGCTCAGGTGGTCTTTAGCTTAAAAAAATGATTGTGGTGCCTTGTCTTGGTAAAAGGAGTGGACAGAAGTCAAATCAGAGGTTGTGTCCTGCGGTAGCAGAATACAGGTTTGCTTGTTATCATCCCAACCTGTGAACACGATGCGAAATATCCCTGAGGAGCGTGTCTGGGAGGGATGAAAGTGCCGGTGTTCAATGCTCCTGTTCAGAGGAGATTTGCCTGTGAAATAACGAAATGGTGTTGCCTTGAAAACAACAGCTCACTCTTGCAGCTTTCGGGGGAAGCGTTTCCCTGCCAAATACCATTGGCGCGTTGGCTCTGTTTTGACTCAGCCAGCGCCGAACCGCGGGGCCCTGCTGCGGTGGTGCCTGGGGAGATGGCAGATGGCTTCTCCGTACTGACACCAACCGTGCGCTCGAAATCGTATCGTAAAACAGTAACCCAGGGGTAGAGGAATGGAAAAGACCTGTTGTATGGTATTTTCTGGGGTTTTCCATACCTATTTCAGGCACTGCAAAATATTTACTAACCCTTTCCCTCCTCTGGCTCTAGTCCATGTGTTTTTTGTTGAGGTTCTGAGCTCCTTGGACACCGAGCTTTGCTCCTGGGCACACAGAGACAGTTATTGTCTCACTCTTAGAGGAAATGGTCACCGCCTTGTTCCAGGAGAGGTGGTGGTGCTTAGTCCCCTCTCGAGTGTCACGCCTTCCCCTGCCTGGATGATCCTCAGGATTGTTGCTTCCAGTTGGCTCATGTTAGGACCATGATGAAAACTGTGCCTTGGGTGTCTCTGCAGTCGGATGGACACTGCATAAAGACGGACACTGAGTGTCCTCTGACGGCGTGCAGCCCATCTGTCTCCCCGTTAATTAATCAGTCTGTATGGAAAAGAGTTGTAAAGCCAGGCTCAGACCTTGTCTAGGCAGATGACCTGAGCAGGAGAACTCCCCTTGCTTCTGAAAGCGCTGAATTTCATCCCCTGGCTGTTAGGGCTGGCTGTGTAATTAATCACATAAAGGTAAATACAGCAAAGAACTGGAGAGCGCTGGAAGCAGTGAACACACATGGTCCGTTCGTGCCTCGTAGTGCAACGTTTGGATGTAAAAGGCTGCGGGAGAGCTCAGTCAAGCCATTCACCACCATTTAATAAAATATTTCAGTTTTTAATTGGTATCTTTGCTGCTGGAGGCTGGGGGTTCAAAGGAGGGAATAATTCTTCATTTTAATAATATTAAGCCCTCCACGAGGCAGGGAGCAAGAGGCACGCTGAGTGCAGGGCAGCGCATGTGTGGGCAGCGCAGAAGCAGCTCCCCGGGACCGGCGTCTCCTGCGGGTCCAGGTCTTTGTGGGACACAGCTTTGGTCGGGGCTGTGCTGCCTTCTGCCAGATGGGACAGACCTCAGAGGTGCCAGGGAGGGGAACAATCAGGATTTGAGTCTGTCCTTAAAATCACACAGCAGCAGAGGAAAGATCTGGACAAGTGAATTAGCACGTGGGAGGAAAGTCAATCTCTGGGAGCAGTTCTGGTAGAAAGCAAGCAGCAGGGTTCTGGTGAAAAGGCCAAATTTGATGGAGAGGTTAATTGGCTGGGTCTTTAGGGACACCTTCTTCCTCTCCATGCTCTGCTCTCTGTTTTTAGGACCTCTGCTGGGAAGTGGTATTTTGTTGATATTGAAAATCCTGCAGATGGTGTTTGCGTTGCTCCTTATTTGTGTTATTCCCTGACACGTTCCTCTGCTCCCCGCTGCGTGATCGCTTCCTTCACCGTCAGAAGGCTGAGGACCCCAGGGCTCCGTGGTGACGTGGGGGTGAGGGCAGCCTCAGATATGAGCTGAAGAAGGTTTTATTTTGGGAAGTGTCTCCAGAAGTCTCGCAATCCCTGGTCTCCGTCCCGAGGCGCCTCTCGGCAGCTTTGGCTCTGGTTTGAAGCAGGAGAAATAAAACCCCTGAATCCTGCGGGGGATCTGGAGAAACGCTGCAGGTGCATCTCTTGGAGGCAGAGGGAGCTTCTGGCGGATAAACAGGAGACGGGGGGATCCCGCGGCTCTGGATTTCATTTGTGATGAGTAGCTGGGGATTGGAATGAGGGATTTGTAACAGTCAACTCCACATCTTCTCAAAGCATCAGCTGGGATCCCAGAAATCATCAAGCTGACTTTTAAAATAATGTTTTGTACAAAAAATTCCTTTCTGCTATTTTAATACTTCAAAGTGCACGTGGAAACTTGGCTTTTAAGCTTTCTCTTTCCCCTCAGAATTTGGTTAGTGTGGCGAAATGCCAGAACAGAATTCCAAGCAAATTTTTTTTTGCGTTGGTGTGATCAAATGGACTAACATCTCAGGGAAATGATGCAGGTTTTGTGGCGTGCCTCAGGGCTAGGGGGTGGGCTAGGTGGTCATAGCAAGGCCCTTCTAACACTGTTTTTAAGATGAAGGCTAAAATGGGCTTTTTGTTAAATGAAACCAAGTGTTTCTCATCTGCACGATTCCTGGAGCTGGGGCGTTGGGGATGCTTGGATCCCGCTTCTGCTGGTGGATATAATCGTACAAATCAGCGCTGCTGCTCTGCCCCTCGGAGATCTCGCGTTATTTGAAGGGATTTGAAGGCAAGCTCTGCCCTTGCCCCTCTACCTGTGTGACTCCAGGGCTGGAACCAAAGGTGAACCCGTTGAGGTCTGTGCGAACAGAGATCGGAGCCGGTGACCGGGGCACACGTCAGGCTGGGGGTGTGAGCCCGCCTGTGCTCAACACTCATCCCGTTATGTAAGGGTGTTTTTCCTATGCTCAGCTTCTGCACAGGATATTACGCAAGTCCCTTATTTACATGGCAGGCTGAGAAAAGCTGGTGGATGTTGTCATAGCTCCAGTGAAAATAATTTTACCCCAAGGAGTCAGTGACGTGGTGCTTCTGGCCAAATGGATGGTTTGAGCAAGAGAAGAGAGGCAGGTCTCTGAGGGTGCTTATTGCACATGTTTGTAGGGTCGGATTGATGCCAAAGGATGCTTCGCCAGGCTTTGTGTCTCTTCCTTCCTGCTGTCCTCACAGGGAAGGAACCCAGTGGCCAAGGGGAATGGTGAACAGATTAAATAATATTTGTCAGGCTCCGGGGGTAGCTGGTGAGCAGCAGGAACTCTTGCAGGAGCGCATGGGTGTCCAAAGCGGTTGGTCTGGGCAAGCTGGTCTTGTTGCAGCTTGGCCCTGGCATATTCGGGTGAGAATTGATCCAGGTCCGAGGCCAAGCGTGCTCCTGACATAACTCCACGGATGCCTCCAGTGAGTTCTGAATTGAAATGTTCAAGGCCAGGCTGGGTGAGGCTTTGGGCAACCTGGGCTAGTGGGAGGTGTCCCTGCCCATGGCAGGGGGTGGCACTGGATGGGCTTTAAGGTCCCCTCCAACCCAAACCGTCCTGTGATTCTATGAAATTACTGTGTCCACAGGTCAGGATTGGCGAATCCATCTGCAGATGTGATGTGTGTCTGGGTGTTGTTTTGGCACTTGGTATGAACACACACGCCCACGTCAGGCTTGGATCAGAGGAGATCCCTTCCTGGGGACGCTTGTCACCACTCTTGTGGGAGGATTGTTAGATGCTGGGATTTCCAGCCTTGTATTAGAGCTTTAGAAGAGGCACTGCTGCTGGGTTTGGAGATGAGCGATGTGACACCACAACAGCCCCTTTTTGAATGCTCTCTTGATGGGGATCTGCAGAAGATGGTTCATTGTGTGTCTCTCCAAAGGCAGCAGAGGGTAAAAGTGGAAAATTACCTTTTCTTGGCTGGTTGAAGATTGTCCACGGGAGAACATTTGGTTGGGGGTAATTCTCCTGGACCTGTTGCTATATGTCTGTGTCGGGCTGTAGATGCATTTGCAGCTCGCAAAACCAAAGAGCGAAGGTTCCTGGAACAAATGTTTCTATCCTTTACAATGATTCATGATGCTGGCAGGGAGTTTGGGACGTGTTATTCCAGGTATGAGAGGGGCCATGTCAGAGGGTAGCTGCACTTGTGGCTCGCACTCTTCACCTGGTCTGATTCTTGAAGGCAACATTTTGTCTTCCAGCATTAAGAGTTTGAAATCCCTCTGGTTCTGTCATGTTCTTTTTATTTATTTTTTGAAGGGGCTCTGCATGTTAACGTTGGAGGGATGGTATTGATCTCTTCAGAAGAAAGCATTAATTTTGCGTTTGCCTATCAGCCAGCTGTGTGTGGGTGGTGACAATCCCTGTTTGTCTTTGGACTTGCTTTTCAAATGTCAGTCTCCACAGTCAGTGCGATCACATCACTTAGCAGTTTTTTTGGAGACAACTTAGTTTCCTTTTCTGCACCAATTCTGGGGAATTGCATTTTGCAGCCTCAGCGGGGCCAGGCTGTCGGAGATGATCTCCCCCAGCCATGGGGGGGTCCAGCCTCTCCCCTGTTTTGCAGAAATATTATTCCTCCAGGCTCTCTAACCAGCATGAGCTGGTTCTGCAATTCTGTGAATACCTCCGACGGTCCTTTAACCTGCTGAAAGGGGAACGTGCCTGCCCAGTGCAGCTTTGGTGCTGTTGCTGGGCTTGGGTGTTCAGCTTGTGTTACGGGAACATTTCAGCTCTTCCTTAAGGCTCCTTGTGAGCAGTGAAGGACCGCTGGCTTAGTCCGGGCTTGAGAGCACACAATAGTCCTGCGGTCTTAGTTCGAGACTTAAAGGAAGTTATTTTGATTGTGAAATTTCTGGATCCGATGGTGAGAGCCCTGCTGGCTCATAGCCACGTCAGGGGCTGTCCCCAGCTGTCACTTGATTTTCAGCTGTGTGGGTATCTCGTTTTTGTCCTGAACGGATGTGCTCTTCTATCTTCCCTTCCCAACCCAGCTGAATAGACGCCTGAAAAAAAAGAAAATCCATAGAAATGTCAGCCTTGGCTGTGAACCACTGTGCAGAGTGCTGGCAAGAATTTCCATAGCGGTAGGATGTGGGTTTGCATAGTCTGCTGTCAGAGGTGACTTTTGGGGAGACTCTGGCTTTTAGGTTCTCTGCATCCATGAGGGTTTTTTTAATTTAATTTTTTGGCAATGGCTGTGGCAGGTGGGAATCGCTTCTTGGGAAAGCGCAGGCAGGTGTTTGCTTGAATGTAAGTTGAACAGCAATATGTTCCCTTCGAAATGTTACGACTTGTAACTGGCCTGGATTTCTCCAGCAGACATCACATTAGATCAGCACCATCGGTCCTGGAGCTCTCCGCGTGCCAATTTCACCTCCAGGGAAGGGCTCTCCTTTTTAATGAGTCATTAGCTTGGGCAAACCGCATCCCTTGTGTACAGCTGCCTGGGGTGGGGGAGGATTGCGTCGCAGCTGGGGGTGTTAGGAAAAACTGGGGTGTGGGGGGAGCAAGGGGCTGCCACCGTGGGTTTGAGTGGGGCAGCTGCAGCCCGCGGTCAGCCCGGCACCACTGCGGGTTTGGAGGCGGTGAAGCTGTGCTCTGGGGATGGGTTTGGTGCGATGCCTTTGAAAGATGGAGCTGTCGTGGGGAGCAGCTGAGCAGGACTTTCAGGGGTTACAGGTGATGCCCCTCATCCTTCAGGGCTGTGTGAGCGGGAGGACTTTGCACTGCGGCAGACTCGATGCCTGAGAAGCCCTAACGCCAAGGCAGAGGGGAAGCTCCTGTTCACACACCAGCGAGACTTACGCCCATATTTCCCTGCTTTAAGTTGCTGCCTGGGTCCCTCCCTCTAAAAGCCTCTAGATCCTGTTCTTGTGCTGACTCCAGCCCTTCTCGGATGTTTGATGTCCTCTGAATCAAGGGCTTGGGTTTTGGTTTATTTTATATTTTTTGGTTTTTGGATTTTTTTTTTTTAATTTTCTTTGAAAGGTTCAAGGTTTGTTTTAATGAATGTATTTCCCCGTTGTTTCCTTCCTGCATGTTGATCTCGTACCCGCTGTAGGCATGACGGCTATTCTGATGTCAGCCGCTGGACTCCCCGTGCACCTCACCTGTGTGCCGCAAGCTGCCAGCACCCATAAAGCCACTAAAAAACACAGCTCAGTTAAGGAGGGGAGGAAAGTGTCCAAGAAAGGTAGTTCCTACTCAAACTCTGATATTTGCTTCCATCTCCTTCTCTTTATCTCTCTGCACTTGTTCTGCCTCCTTCCTTTCCTCTTGTCTCTCTCCCCTCACCCTTTCGGCTCTTCTGGTTTGACTGATGGTGTTCGTCCCGTGCAGGGGAGAAGCAGGACACGTCTCCTCTGCCCTGCGCAGTCCCTGACAGGCTGTAAAATAAGGTGATGAAGCAGACCCTGTCCTGCTCCAGCTCTGCTTGTTTCCATCAGTCCTTGGAGCTGGAGCAACCCTGTTGTTCTCTGTGCATGTCAGAGGCTCCTGCAGCCTCTCCGGTGGTTCTGCTGCAGCCTCCTGGGCAGCCGCGCACCAGGACCTTCTCGGTCTCACTGGTGGGACCAGTCTGGGAGCCCAGGGACCACTGCGGAGAGCATTGAATCCGTACGTGCTCTGGTGAGCCATGCTTGTCACGGTTGAGTCATGGGGTGAGAAGGATCTTCCAGACGAGCAGGTCCCTGACTCATGCAGGGCTTTCGAGGTCGAATTGCAGAGGATTTGTTCTCTCCGCCTCTGTCTGGGCTGGAAGGGAGTGGAGCCCTCTCTGGATTCCCCCAGCTCTCCTGCAGAGGTGGGCTACCTCCAGGGCAGCGCCTTCATTTCTCCTCATCCCATCTCACTGCCATCCCACCCCTTTGCCCTTGCGGAGTCGGGGGGCTCCCAGTTTGGAGCCTGGGTCCTGTCCATGCGTAGCAGCCCTGGGACCCTGCAGTGTGGGCGAGGATCCAGCCTGGCGTAGCTGTGGAGGTCGTTTGCCAACCCCAGCAGAGGTGTCCTGGGGTGGTCAACCGCCACCAAACCTCAGGGGCTTCCCCTTCAGACAAGTGAAGGGGTGGCTAGAGGTGGGGGGTGTTCAACATGGAGATGCTTGGGTCTAAGGAAGAGGGAAGAGGTGGAGGGTAAGGGGAAGGCATCTGGCTGTCTGGGGAGTTTGGTGGTGCTGGTGCCTCTCTCCATCCGTGCGTGCAGTGAGGAGGCTGGATGGGGAAGGGAGGTCCGAACCCGTCCAAAACAGGCAGGAGGGTTGGTAGAAAGAAAATAGAAATTAAATGCAGAAGGGGAGGTATCTTGCAGAAATGTGTTATAGAGGGAGCTGGGAGGAGGAGATGCGAACAGTGAGGAGGGAGAGAGCAAATGTGGAGTAGGATGTGTGATAGAGGGGGAGGAGGAAGCAGGGGGTGGTGGAAAAAGCAGCGAAGAACAGGAGGAGCCAAGGAAAATGGGAGGTAAAGGAGAAGAGCCGAGCGGAGGTGGGTGGCAGAGGGGCTGGATGAGGATCTTGCTCTGTGGAGCTGGCAGCAGGGTGACATCGGCTCCTGGCCCTTCATTCCCGGCACAGACAGCATCCGTCCAGCCCTCTGCAGCTGGGGACGAGGGCTGGGTGATGGGGACACCGGGGGTCCAGGCAGCTGGTGCAGCGCCAGTGCTGTGCCCGGTGCCAGCCTGGAGCCCGGCTTGGGGGACGGAGAGCCAGGCGTGGGGACAGGGAGCCAGGCTTGGGGACCAGAGCCAGCGCCTGGCTGCCAGCTCACCATTGCCACCTGCTGGAACCAGGACAGTTCTGTCCCAGGGAGCAGAGAGGGGACACCAGCAGGAAGGAGGGACAGGATGGCATCTGTGACAGGGACACCAAGCAGCTCCTTCTCCTGTCTGGTGCGGCAGGATTTGGCCCAGAGGAGACTTTTGCCTTTCTCTGCTGTAGGTGGCTAAAATCCCCCCTCTCACTTTCAAAGCAGGGTCCCCTTTGCTGGGGCAGGGGTGCCAGTCCTGCACAGTGCATGACTCCTGGGATGACGAGGGTGCTCAGTCCCTCCTCAGAACGAGCTGTGTTTGTACAACACCCCTCCTGGCTTAAGAACGTTGTCCTGCAGTGAAAGTCCTGAGCCTGACTTTGGGCCAGACTGTTCTTTTTCCCTTTACAGACCCCAAAGCTGCCAACAGGTAGAGATTTTGTGCCCTGAGTTTCTGCATCGGGTGCCCTTTCCCCTCCCGGGTGCAGGATTTTCCATCGCAGAGAGCTCTGGCGAGAGCTGTGCATCCAGGAGCAGCCGTCGGTGAGCTGACTGCAACCGGCCAGTGCCCAAGTGGAGTTGGTTGCCCAGGGAAGCTGTGGATGCCCCATCCCTGGAGGGGTTCAAGGCCAGGCTGGGTGAGGCTTTGGGCAACCTGGGCTAGTGGGAGGTGTCCCTGCCCATGGCAGGGGGGTGGCACTGGATGGGCTTTAAGGTCCCTTCTAGCCCAAACCATTCTGGGATTCTATGATAATTGCAGTCAGCTTGGCGAATAGCGGTGTTATGTTAAAGGCGCTAATTAGTCAGGACTCATTAGCGTTGTTGCTGTTCTGGCAGTGATGTGTCTGGCACAGACAA
>NW_010134429.1:79432-81736 GCF_000699245.1 Pterocles gutturalis | reverse complement strand
ATTTTTTTAGTAGTGTTACTTTCCTTCAGAGCCCTTGAGTGCTATGATATTCCCACTCACGGCCCTTACTGCTGCAGCACTGTAATTTGTGTATTCTTAAAGATCCATAGTGAAATAGGGGGCAAAGTTAACCATTCTAAAACATACAGATATGTCAGCTGACTAAGCTGCTTGCACTTAAATATAAATTTACGTCCTTTGCTGATTTTGCCGATATTCTTACTGAGGAGAGCAAGCACAATCTGACTGTTTTAGGCAGTTTCAAATAAACTTTTAGATGACAATCCATCACACAAATTTTCAATAAGGAGGGGATATACAAATAGAAAACTGCATCTTTCTGTAGAATCATAATCCTGAGAATCACAAAGAGAATAAACATCCCAATTGGAAAACAGAGCAACTTTGTCTGTATTATTTTTTCTTTATATCTCCTTCACCAGGCTTCTACCAATAACAACAATAACAGGTGTCACAGAACATTTTTTAAGTTTTTTTTTTCCTGAACATAACTCTGGGCAGCAAGAAAATGGTAACTAGGGCCTTTGTCATGCTTGTGCTGCCGACAGTTATCTAACACTTTAAAAAAGAGGGGGCTGGGGGGACAAAATATATACAGCTGTGTTCAGAACATCAGTCTGGTTTGCATCCAGCTGTACCTAAACATAAATGAGCAAATTCCTTGCAATAAGAATTGTGGGAGAAAACAAGGAGCAAGTGAAGAAGAGAGAAGAAATTTAATAAAAACTAACTATATAACTCTATATAAGGGTATCTGCAGTGTACAAAGTATGGAACAGGATATGCTGAATCAAAAACAGAGTTGGAAAATGCATTAGGTTTGGCATCTTTTTTTCTCCTTCCTACTCATGATTTCAAATTTGGTAGCCAATTCTAGTAGCAGTGTGTTATTGACACAAAATAACTTTTTTCACGAACTTAGTGTACCATTGATGTATACTGACTCAAAATATTTGTACCCAATACCATAAAAATTAGTGTCAGCTGTTCCAACAACCTCTGTGTTTATTCTTGTGAAACCTAGTGCCTTTGTTTTGGTAAATCACATATATGTATATATTTTAAATATAACTGCATCTCTGATGGAAAAACAATGATTTGGAACCATTTTGGTGGAGATTTCTGGCACCGTAAGTCCTCTGCAAGGTGAGTTCCTTGCACCACTTCTTAAATTAAGGAACCCTCAGATGACTGCCAAGAAAACTATTTTTTGTAATGTATTTCATTAAGCAGATTTCTTCTAGTATTGGTAGACTTTTTTTTTTTTTTTTAAAGTCTACAAATCTTTGCCAAAACTAGAACTTGATTTCCTTTCATGAGGTTTGAAGATTATTTTTTGTTAGAATATATGTATACATTGTTTATAAGTAGGTCTTCACACTTGATTCTTATCTTTTTTTTTCCATGACTATAATTTATTCTTTAAATTGCTGAGATGTCTTGAGACATCGTGTGAAATGAATCCTTGTGTCTCTAGTATCTTGGTGTTTTTTTTCTGCTTGCTGGAGCTAGTCTGTACAACACTGTTATATTCCATTATTTAATTCACACAATTTTAACTTTAACTGTAAATAATCACAGTCTTTCCTATCTATCTTAACATAAATTAGTAAGTATTTACAAAAATTTATGCATGTAAGAACATTAAGATAAATACATAAAAGAATCTTACAATATCTGTTTTTAGTAGCCGTAACTTTCAACATAAAATAGAATTCCACAAAAAACACCACAGAGATGTAAGAAAAAGGAAGTTAGCAATTAAAAATCAAGAACTCTTATTGGATTTTTACTTGTAAAGTATCAAATTACTTCAGATTTACAGGTTGTAAAACAGTTCTCTATTAAAGTAGAATAAGAAAAAATAGAAGGGCTAACATTCAGGTTAAGGACCATTATTCTTTTAATTCTATTTCAAAGGCTTAAATGCTGGAATTCCTAGACAATATGGGAAGAAACTGAGGAAATAAAATAAAGAAAAGCAACAGGAGCAAGAAAACATCCTAAAAGCTTATTCAGTGTCCAGTTTTGGAGGAAATTCTTTGTGTACTGCTTCCAGGAGCCTTTCCTATCCAAGAATAAGTAGCTGCAAAACTTTGTAATCACCAGGTAGAAAGAGTACTGAAAGACACTCAGAGCTTACACGACTAGATTGTTTCCTGTGTCCCATACCTGTATTTTTATATATCCTATGGGAATTTGCACAGTGGAAGTTCAGAGTTTTCTGGTAATCACCTGGACAAGCAGGGGTTGCACAGGACCTTCTGTGAACACCTTACCTCC
>NW_010134429.1:76416-79401 GCF_000699245.1 Pterocles gutturalis | reverse complement strand
TGCTGAAATTATTACAGGGTAGAACCCATGTTCAAGACTACCTGATGGGCCCACTACACTCAAAATTTCAGGGGAGTTTTAAGAAGGTTGGTATTAATAACTTACACATGGAAAAGTTCAGGTTTAAGATAAACCATCATAAAACTTTTAAGTAGCTTTACTTTTAAGATCATGCATAGTTCTATTGATTTTTAGAGGTATGACTCATGCTTAATTTACTGATATGATTTAAATGCTTTGATGGAACAAGGACATACTGAGTGTCAAAATTCAATTTCTTATGATCCTGTCCTCTGACTTCATGGATGCTACTTTTATGCTGTTCCTGCCTTCTTCTAAACCTGCTTATCCTTCCCTAAAGCCAAAATTTACATGCAATTCTGTAATTTATGCACAATAATATAATTAGGTACCTAAAGAATCCAAGGAATGCTGATACATTGTTAATGTTGGAATTTAAGCCACAAGAAACAGTGTTTTGTTCTCATACAGGCTAGTGTTGTCAACATTTATTTCTGTCACAAGTTTAAGGTTTCTATATGTACTTCTACTTCTGTAGATAGTCTGTAAAGCTTACTTTCTTTTCTTTCCATTTTAAAATTGTATAGTGTTCCTATTTTTCTTGGCATTTTGAAATATATTATTCATCCTTTTGTTTCATAATGTAATGGATGTTTAAACAGTAAGTTATCTTTCATCTGCCATAATGGAATTGATCGTGTACTAAGTTTGCTGTGATCAACACAAGAAAATGTTTTACCTTTTCAATGCTCTCACATTTTTCTAAAAGTTAGTATATTCGTATTGTTTGAAATGTTTTGGATCTTTAAGAATCTATTTGGTTTTAAATATGAACATGGGTCTTTTTTTTAGTGAAGTTATTT
This sequence comes from Pterocles gutturalis, assembly GCF_000699245.1. NCBI lineage: Eukaryota > Metazoa > Chordata > Aves > Pterocliformes > Pteroclidae > Pterocles > Pterocles gutturalis. The sequence goes on along the minus strand of NW_010134429.1, from coordinate 78,517 downwards.
GCTGATATGTGAAAAAGTGTTTTCTGGTTCTACTGTTGTCAGAAGTGGGGAGGTGGTGTCTATTCTTTTTAAGAGTGCCAACAGCATATTTGAAGTGAGTTCGCATGTCAATTATCATCCAAAATCTTGGAAAAAAACATTGTCTGGCAAACCCCAGACACCTCAAGAGAGGGAGTCATAGTGGGAAGATAAAGCACCAAATGACAACCTAAAACACAAAGGCAGAAAGGTTTTGGTTAGTTGGTTAAAGTGAGGTTGTATCTACATTAGCACACAGAGTAGTGCAATAGGATGAGATCTGTAGAGAGAGAAATTTGGTGATGGGGACCTCCCACACACAGCATCTGTATTTTGGAGGGGAAAAGGGAAGCTATAATTTGGACTAGCTCTATTTCAGTTCTGCAGGCTAAATTGTATTTTAGTTCCACAAGTTGAAGCGTATCAAGGGCTCCTGGAGTGCACCTTTCAGTGTGCTCACCTAAGCATAGATTCCAAATGGAGCTCAGTTTCTGTGCTCCAAACTCACAGCCAATGTGGCATATGGGCATGATCAAAAGCAAACCCTTGACTTGAACTAAAACGTGGATTAGGTGCATCCAGGAATAAAGCAACCAAGTTTCATATAGAGTTTACTGAAGATGTTAATGATATTAGGAACTCCATAACCAGAAATTCCAATGCCATTAAAGGTGTTGTGAGCCTAACGTAAATTAAAATCATGCTGTTATCAGCACCAGTCCCAACCGGACTAATTTACACAGCCCCAGTATATGGTGTCAGAACCGCAAACATGCAAGCGAACACTGGTATCAGTCAGTCTAGATTTCATCTCCAAGCCAATTTTATTCATTCCAGTCACACCTTACATGAGTAGCACCTATCCTTTTTTTCATAGGCAGCTTTACAAAATGAAGTGTGAACATAGAGTTCATCATAGTTGTGCTTTACCGATAGGACTAGAAGGCAAGAACTTTCCTGTCTGTAGATTCAGCACAATAAGGACAATATACTAATATCACACACAACCCAGGCCAGAACAGCTGTATGTTTTACCACCCACCTCCCTTATCCCCCTCCCTCCTGACCCCCCTGGACCCAAAGGGAAGTTATTGCACCCTTCATCTGTTTTGCTGATGCTTCCATCAAAAGTAGGATTTGTGAAGATATTTTGTTCTGGGACTCGTGATAAACTATATCAGGAATTTATGCAATGACAAACAGCAACATGTGCCTGATTCTGCAGTATTTGCTGCTCAGTCTCTTTCGATCTGTGTACCTATGCATTTATCTATCTATTGGTGGATTTATCTCTATTTGCTAGTCTTCATATCAAAGATTTTTAGTAAATATAGGCAGAATGGGATGGCATAACGCAGACTAAATAAAGCTGAGCGTTTTCCTTTTTCTTTGTGTCAGGGACAAATACTGCACTGCAGACTGGAAAGCCATGCTTTATGTTCAGAAGTTTTTTGGTGTGGGTTTTTTCCTATTCAGTCTTTTCACAAAAGGCAAAAATTATCCATGTCAAGTTCTCTGCATGCTTTTCCAATGGCATCTTAGTCTTACAGACACAACAGGTGTGCTCCTGAAGTCCAACTAGTCGATTTAAACAATGTTGAAGTTTCTTGCTGATATCTTTTACCGAGTGAAAATTTTGTGTTATCCTTCTTACTTTTCATCTTCCTATTCAGTGTCAGCAGTGTCCTAGCTTTCCATCCTCTGAGTTTTGCATTTGTGTGCTGACAATTTGCCAAGTAATGATGTTGTTCCAAAGAACAATCTTTGCACCTCGTAAAGGATTTTTACCTACTCTTACAAATGTTTACTCTGAAGTGGGGAAGCTGTGATCTGAAATATTACTGATGTGGCTGCAGGCTGAAATGGTGCTGGAAAGTTCAAAACAGATCTATAATGAGATCTACAGAAGTAAATGATGATTAGTTTTAGCACTTCAGTTAATGAGATTGCGTGTGAAGATAAATATTCTGTACTCTTAAACATCATGAAAATTATTGGCTAAAAGGAAATAAAAAAGAAAAATTGGATTGGACAACAATTATCAATAGTGCATTACTGCAACCTAAGTCTGAATAAACTGCTC
>NW_010134429.1:42847-76385 GCF_000699245.1 Pterocles gutturalis | reverse complement strand
GGAAAGAAAACCACAAAGGCTGACATGCTGTGTCCATTTCTAACAATCGATATAGTGAGTAATCATATGGAGCACAGAGTGGTGTCCACAGCTAGAATCTTTATTTGCTTTTAAGCAGGTTAAAATATGAAGTTTCCTTAAATGTAAACAGAATCCTATTTGAAAAGATAGATACTCTAGTAAAATATATTTTGAAGCTGAGAATTTAGTACGTGTCATCAGCATTTGTGTATATTTGATATTCAAGTGGGCTCTTCTTTTACAAGATTGTTTTAATCTATAGAGTGTTCTTAATATAATTTAAAAGCAAATGATGGAAATGTTCCTATATACATTATAATCTTGTCTGATACTTCTCTTGATATAATATTTTCTTACAGGAAGATTTTTAGGTATTTGTGGTGTAGAAAATATTTTTATATTTTTTCTCAGTTAATAATCCCAAAACTATTTGGAGATGGAGGAAGATTTAAAAACTCAGAGGAACATCATCTTGAAACATACTAATACTTTGTTTTCAGTACTTGTTTGAAGGAGGCAAGGATTGATTTAGGGACCACCTAAGCAAACTGGACATACACAGATGGAATGGGACTGGCTGGTGTGCTGTTGAAGGAGATGGCTGTTCGCTATTAACTTTAAAAGATCATGGGGATCTGCAATGTCACTGATGACAGTAAAAGGCATAAATGTCACACTTGTCTTGGAGAAGGGAATGAAGGAGTATCAGGGGAACTACAGGCTTTGTCAGCTTCTTTTCAGTCCCCAGGATGACTGGCCCTGTAAGCAAAGGGAGAGCAATGGATGTTGCTTACTCTGAGTTTAGCCAGATAGCTAATAGCATTCTAGTAGCCAGACTGGGAAGATGGCTTGGATAGGTGGATTGTAAGGATGTGGACTGACTACATCACTGAGCTTAGGGACTGATCAATGATTTAATGGCTAACTGGTGGTTAGATGTTTATTAGGGATATTAAACAGATAAATGAATTGGGGATAGAGGAAGAAGGTGAGAGGAGAGTTTTTCTTCCAAGGTGGCCATTGCTCAAACTGGCTGGCCATTAGTCTGCCTGTGGGAGATGGTGAGTGATCGCATTTGCATCACTTGTTTTACTGGTTTTAGTTTGTCTTGTTGGCATTTTTTGTTTGTTTTGGGTTTTTTTCTCCTTGCTTCACTTCTTAAACTTTGTCTTCACCCATGAGTTTTCTCACTTTTGCTCTTCCTGTTCTCCAATCCCATCCCACTGAGGGTGGGGGAGTGAATGAATGGCTAAGTGGGTGCTTAGCTGCTGACTGGAGTCAATCTACAACAAGAATGTTGGTGAGCTGGAGGAATGGGCTTAGGACATTCAAAAAAACCAAATGCTACCCCGAACTTCCTGACATATGAAGAAAATTTAAGGAGGTACAAGTAACATACTGAAATGTAAAGTTTGCCTTGTCGCTTTATTAAAAATTAACTGGGGTAAAGGAAGAGGAAGATGACCAACGTCACGATTTTGGTTGTAACTTTTATAAAAGGCTTTAGAATAGGCTCGACATACCTCATACTATTGAATCATATTCAGACTGTATGTTTCTGCCACCTCCTTACAGATTCTTGGCTTGCTCACACTTTAAGGACTGTGTACTATTCTTTCCTTTTATCTTGGGGAATATATGACAGAGATGGGAAAGAATGGTGATCCAAGGGAGGTTCCAAAATAATGGAACGGTTTTTGTACAAGGGCTGATAGAGTAAGCTAAGACTCTGCAATGTGGAACAAATGTGACTTACTGGATATCATGGCTGTTTACAAAACAGGACTCTCACGGAAAGAGAGGCTACAGAACAACCATTCACAAGAACTAGGTGCCAGCATAATAATACACACAACTTGCAAAAGGAGGCGGTTTATCACTAAGTAGGTGGTAGCCATACAGAGTTTCTTTCCAAAGTGTGTTGAGGTTGCAAAATGTTTGCCTGAGTTCAAGCAAGATCTGTTAAGAGTTAATACAGAAACAGCATAAAACTCAAAATCTGATCTGGAAAACATAGGAAGCAGTATCAGGAAAGAGGTATATTGTATACAAAAGAAGTATATTGATGGAATGTATAAAGCAGAGATTTTTAATCTCCCTTGCTACTGCTGTTAGAGACCCCTGAACTCGTGAAAGCTTTGTCTGTTGAGTTGCCTTAAAGACTATGAGAATATTTGCACCCATTTCCATGAAGACTTGAAAGTTAACTGTTTATTTAAACCATTGCAGAAGTTAGCCTGGATGCTCTAGTTCAGGGCTGAAGTAACACTATTCTGATTTGATTTAAACTGACAGGAAGAGATTTAATTCACCTGGAAGGAAGAACTTAGGAGCTATAACTGATAACTACATTCCTATAAGAAATATAGTTGTTATATCTATTTAGCTAGTAGAGATTTTAGATATAGATACATAACTTAAACTCAAAGTAGGCAGAGTGTTAAGAAAGATGTACTTTTCAGAGGCTTGGTTAATTAGCTGTTGCCTGAATAATTGAAAGAGAACAAAGCCAAGCACAGTGCTCTAGAGGTTAGTGTTGCTGTAGAAGGTGGCAACCTAAATAATGACATGTAAAATACAGGCAAAGTGAACTCCAACTAATTCTAACTCAAATTTTGGTAGACAACAATAGGTCACAAAAGGGAGTGCTCATTAGATTTGACAAACTTTACTCTTAATTAGTATAAATTTTTAAAAAATTGCCTTACTGTATGTAGGAAACTAGCCATTTGATACCTAAAGTGCAAACTATAAATATTGTGGAAAACAGAGATGTGATAAATTTTTCTGGTGACTCCATTTGTTCAGTACAGCCCCATCATCAGAAGGAACATGTAGAAAAATAGTAAAAGCTAATTTTAAACTTAACAGAAGCAATAGAAGTGACAAATTGTAGCCAGCAGGACTCTATGCTGTTGCAGCTTGCTGAACCAGATGTCCAAGAGATTTCCAAAACACTGAGAATAGAGACATAATTTCTTACCTTAAAGTTACCATGGATCATCTAGATAGCTATTTTAAATTCAAAAACACAACAGTATTTGAGAAGCTCTATTTTTTTTTTTTTTTGTAGGCAAGACAGTTGGAGTAAAAATCTATATATTGTTTCATAAAAGACTTGGTGGTAGCACACTCAAAAATACTATTGTATTATGGCACTTTTGCAAAATTAGGTTGTCACAACTTACCCTGTTGTTGACAATTGTAGGAACAGCAGACTCGGGGAATAATCACATAGACAGATCTTGATGTTTGATATACTGCTAGTAGCAAGAAAGCATCGCTTGGTGCTGTGCATAAAACATAAATAAAACTATTCCAGTAGGACCATAGCGAATTCTATCAAGCAGAAAGGTGGCAAAGTCAGTGAACATGGTGGTAGTTTTAGGCACTGTCTGAATATAAGATCACATGTTGCTGATGAGATCCACCCAGGTCACTGCTTCTGGGAGTTTGCTTCACAGGAAACAGAGTATACAGCTGAATACAAGTCTTCCTTCTCTGAAACAAGTGAAGAAAATACTCTTACATGGAGACATCAAAAATGCTGCTATGCAAAGTAAAGATAAGACCATATATGATTACGAGGAATTAGAAAATAAATAATTAAAGGTATCAGTAATTTTCAGTGAGAGTTAGATTCCTAAATCTCTCTGGGCTTCATTTGCCATACTCTTTTAAAGATATGAACAAAGAAATTTCATAGCCTGTAGTGTCTGAAATTTCATAAAATGCAATGCCCATTGCAGAGGTCATCACCTATAATATAAAAATAGTTTCCCACATAGGAAATAAGTCAAATAGCTTGTTGTTGTCATTCATATCCGTATGATGGTAAAAGTTGAGATCTTTATAGAGGACTGCTGCTTCTTTATTCCAAACTTTGCATACCTGATTGCTACAACCCAGACTCAAGCTTCTTTTCTACTACTTTAAAAAAAAATAATATCTGAGACACTACTGCTGTCATTAATAAATCACCTTCATTGGCCACATTGAGGTCAAAAATAAAGGATGGAGTTCGGAAAAAAAAAATCTTTATTCTCAAAATAATCAATGTAGTGCACTGTGAAATACACCAGGTGATCTCAGTCTTCAGGATGTTCCTCCTTTCCTTCAGCTAGGTCCAAACCGGAATTTTCTCCCTCATGCTTGGAAAACAGGCCAGAAAATCCATCCTACCTTATGCTATTTCTATTCCCTTCAAATGAAACCTAGTGTTCACTTTCTAGTGTCCTTGCCAGCCAGGTTTGCTTATTATGCTCCATTGCCCATTCTTGAATTTTTTGCAATCTTTGGTTCAGACATTAATAAAGACTTTTCCATATTATGTGTGGTGCTATCACTTTCTACCTGGTAGACTAGTCTACAGAAATGAGTCACAAGATCCAGACACAAAAGTTGCATGCATCTTACAGAGGAATATGAATGCAGGACATGGTAGATGTTTGTTCTGTACTGCTTGAAAAAGATGTGGCTGGATTCAAAATGGAATTCTGTTTGAGTGCCAGTTTTATTCTTTTACCACAGTCTTGGATTTTTCTAGAAGATGATTGAAATTCAATCCTTATTACAGGATGATGTTAACTTCTCTTGCTTCTTAGCCAAATGTTTTGAGGGACAGGAAGGGAAATGAGGAAATGAACTACCTGTAGTTGAACCTACAGGGTCTTGTCACCATTTTTTTGTTCCTTACACACTGAGTGTAGATAAAACTATCCCATTTATAACGATGTGTCCAAAACCAGGAAAGAAAACAAAGCAATGATAAAAATAAGCAAGCTGGCCAGAGCTTGGCCAAAGGGATAAAGACAGAAGCAGTTAATAATAAAGAAATTACAACAGCGCTTGTGCAGCTTGAAGGTCAAAGAAAAAATAGGAGAGCAGCTAAGCCTATGACTAATGCTGTTATTAGAGAATATAGGGTATGAAGAGTCAAGAACAGTAATAGTTGTGTTGCAGAAGCATGCAGATAAAAAGAAATCCATCACTTAGGTTGTATTTTGTCTTGTGTTTTGCATTTTCCTTTTCTGTCAGACAATCTAGAAAAAGCTGATCTTAATTAAACTACATAGTTTAATGTCATGTTTTCTTAGTAATTAAATAACTTAATTAGTATTTTAAATATTTAGCTGTATTATGAAATACTTTTATTCTTTAAATGTCCCATCACACCTTCTAAAAAATACTTTTTAAGTTAAAAAATAACAACAACAAAAAGCATCTACTGCATTCAGACAAACCTTGTGTTGTTCCTGTGTTGAACAGAGAGCATAGGATGGAAAATATCAGTTGGTCATTGTATTTAGGGTTATTGGTAAAGTATTTCTCTACATTATCATATGTTTATGATTCTAAAATATATTTATGATTCTACTTTTAAATTATTCCATTTTGAAATATTCCACTTCAGGAACAGTTTAAAGGTAGTAAATGGTGAATTAATTTTGGTTTAAGCAAGCCTTGACATTTTAAGACAAAGGAGAAGTCAGTGACCTCTTGGCCATCATTAGTATTTTGAGTTCTGTCTTTTAGCATTGCTCTGAGTTTTGGTTAAGCTCTACCCTGGGTGAAGAACAGAGTTCTAAGGAGCAGAGAAGTAGTGGGAGCATAAGTGGAGGGCAGGCTTGAAAGACAATACATTAAAGAATGAAATGCCAGAAGAATCAAAAAGGAAGAGAAAGTGACCACCTGAGCAGAATGAATGGGATGAACAAAAAAAAGACACATTTATAAAATTCATCAGGTCCTACTGAATAGAGATAGTAGCAAGACTAGCAATGTAAGTTTATAATGTTATTTGACCTGAGATTACATCTGTGAATCTGCTTTTATTATGCTTTTTCTATTATGAAACACTATTGCTTCCTCTTTTATTTGTGTAGCAAAATGTAGTAGATACTATTGTTACAGAAAAATTTGCCTACTATCTATTAGTTTCATTAATGCCTGTTCTGAGTGGGGAAGAAAACTTTATTTCCATATTTTTACTTCTCAAACTTCAAGTATTTGAGAGAAAGTATAATTCAAATAGAAACATTGACAGTAGAACTTCCCAATTAGGACAACAAATTAGTATATTTTTGCCAATATATTTTCCCTTTGAGTTTAATATCTTGATACAAAATATAGAAATTTTTATGTGTACATATAGACATTGTTATATCCATGTATGTGAGGCACTGAACAAACCAGGACTGAGAAAGACTACGTTTGTTTATTAGTGTTTTACAGCATGTACTTTTTTTTTTTTTAATGAAAGTGCTTATCATTCTCTCCACTGTAGTGAAGGAAATCTTAGATCCTGATTCATTATGTTCAATTTTAGGACTTTGATGCAGCTGACCTAAATTAAGAGCCTACTTCTTGTATAATTAATGGAAAAAGGCTGGAATATATATAAACAAGGAGACCCATTGAAGATCTCTGTTACAAGTTAGAGGTGTTTGTCTATTTCCAGTAAAGAGGGGGAGGGAGCTGATGGTGTCTTTCTTACTAATTTAGGTGCCTTGGGTAATTGTCTAAGCAGGATGACTGAGCCACTCCTTTACTTTCTAGACAGGCAAAAAGATAGTCCTGAACTAAAGACACCCAGCTCTCAGTGGATACACTCAGTGCATAGCAACCACATCAAGCAGAAATGCAATTATTTAAATCCATAGACAAACATTGTTTAGGTTCATGGACAAATTTTCTAGTACTTTTGCTGGCTGAGGTTTGATGCTTGTTTGAAGTGTCTCTAAAACTGTCTGTAGGGGCAATATGTATACATTTTTTTGTATGAATGTAGGCTCCCACTCTCCCTACCTCCAGATAACCTAGTTAAAAGAGTTTAAGTGACTTAATATTAAGAGCTATGGGATTAGAATTAGTATGTGTGTAATTAAGGATAAGTCCTTAGTAAATGGATCTGTGCTAAACAAGATCTCATTCTGTGCGTTCTTACAGGGCTTGACTTCTCATCACCAGTAAGGACAATTATACAGCTCTGATAAGGAAGAAATATATTAAATATGGATCAAGCTTAATTTATAAGCATTTTCATGTATGCTTTAAATAGGTAAAATAATTGAAATGACATTTGTATAAATAAGAATAAGGATGATGAGTTAGAAGTATTTATGGAATAATATACAGCTCAGAGCACTGCGGTTTCAATATATAGTCTATAGATGGCTATTGCGTATAATTCAAGAATAAAGTTAACCAGATATATCTTTTTTCCTGGTAAACATTAAAATGTTAGTTTTAGCTCTGCATTAGAGTGAAAACTTTCCTGTCTTTAAAGAACCCCCTAATCCATGCCTAGGCTTTTTTTTTACCGAAACTCTCATGTTCAGAACAGACAGTAATTTCAGAGTTGAGTCTCATCTGGGATGTGAAGAAGCATAGATTCAAATCCTTTTTTTTAATTTTATTTTATATATATAGACTCTTGTTCGACTCACTTCACTATAAATATCAGTTAGGTCAGAGGAAATATGTTTATAACTTTCTAACTAACAATGCTACCACAGTTTGTTTCTGGTGTTTAAACCTTTTATCACTATAAAAGAACAACAATTAAGATATACAGCAATTCTTCCTAACAAATGTCCTTATTTTATAGATCAAATATGTTACTAATGAAATAAGGGAAGAAAGAAGGTAGGCATGATGAAGACCTCTTTGATTTAAGAACTCTGTACTTTCAAGTCTTCTAGTTTGCAGCAACTCAGTCTGACAAAATACTTCGTATTTTTACATGTATATGTTTACGTACATACATACACACACAGTTTTGCATACATGTGCATACACATGTGTGCACCCACATAATCATACAGGTACACACACACTGAAACAGTCTTGTGAACTTTCCAGAGTTCTACACTTGCACAGAGGCATTAGGCAGCTGCTTAATGTTAGCTTGTTTTCTACCATAAGCTTTAGTGAGACAGGTGGAATAAAATAAGAGGGCTACTATAGCTTTCAGTCAGGAGTTTTAATTGGAATTAATTAAATTGGCTTCCAAAGGGCACATTATGTAGGGGACTTTCCCATTTAAATAATTAGTGCATGTTTGTCAAACACATTAGTTCTGGTAGAAAGCCAAATTCAAAAAGAGGAGATACAGACCAGGTAAGTGTTAACCTTAAGTGCTTCCTAATTGTTTTGCACTAATTATTGGGAGCTTTTATTATGCAACTGTTAATGGTATTGCAGCTTTCTCAGTAAGAAGCACTACCAACACTCTTCCGGACTGAATACGTCTTTTAAACTAACAAATCTACTAATGGAAGAATGAAAAATATCTAGGAGGGTTCAGAAATTGTCTGGAGTCAATAAGTCTTCCTCTTCCTATATAACTCCGAAGTAAATTACTTCTTGTTTAGTAAAGCCAGAAGTAATTTTGTTAAAGTGTTGTTTTGTTTAGCATAGAAACTATAAACTTTTGTGTGTATTTTTATTTCACTAATTAGTAAAACATTATAGGGAAACTGAAAACTATTAAGGCTCTGTGTACTCTGACAGTTATGTTTTCATAATAATGAAACTCCCTTCTTTTCCATTTTGAGGCTCAAAAAAATCAAAAAGCCTGTTGCTTTTTTTTTTCTTTTTTTTATTTACCAAATTTCACTTCCTGCTCAAAAGGTTTAGAGAATACAAAATATACCCAGCTGCTTTTTGTTACTAAGAAAATTAATTCTACCTTGGTGGCAGATATGGCAAAATCTGCATTCAAACAGCTTGTAAATACTCTGAAAAGATAAGCCTATTTCTTTCCCAGCTATCCATCCAGGATTCTTGCATAAAGAGCACTTTTAGGATTAAAAAGTTAGAACTGGAATTGTTAGATGCATGGAGATCTTTCTTTCTCACCTGGAGATAATCAGTGAAAACATTTCATCAATGTTGTGTTAAGATTTGGTAGGATTTGGTAAACCATCTAGCCTAAGCATATTTTATTTCAGCAGTCTGGGGAACACAATTCTTTTGGGAGACAAGAAGAAAAAGGCCTGGTTTTGTTTTGTTTCTTTAGATTAACTGTATGTACTAATGTTTCAGAAGTGATTAGACATTTAAAAAACAGAAGAACCCTCTCTTGCCAAATGAGATGAAACCATCACTACCCATCAAAACAAGGCTAAGTCTCAGCAAAGAGATTGGTACAAAGAACAGAATACAATATTGCAAGATAATCTCTATTAAGGATGAAGAGAACAGTGATAAATCAAATTCAATAATTTTTGAGCATAATTTGAATGAATGATACCTAAGTTAGAGGAAGCTTAGTGTTCAGTGGTTTTCCATATTTAATCCAAGAGACAAAACTGTGGCAGCCTAATGACTTGTCAGCATCCAGAGAGACTCACTTTCATGAGTGCAATAAAGGATGTTTGAAATTCAATAATTTAAATCATACTTAAGTCAACACAGGATGATTATGCTATTTTTTTTTTCTAGTAAAACTACTTATAGCATCTAGCAGACATGTTTTAATCTGCTTAGCTTGTATTTACATTGATTTTTTTTTTCTTTATATTCTTTCTCCAATGTGTCTTGATTTAGACAAGAAGGATTAGTAATTTCACTGAGGAAAATCACTGTATAATACTGCACAAGTGCAGGAAGGCTGCCAAAACATGAACTTCCTTGAAGTTGCATTATTCTACTTCTGACATGTCTAGCTTTCAGTCCAAAGAACCGGATCTGTAATTCTTCTCTATCAGTTCTGTAGTTTTCTGAGACACTTTTCACTAGGTTTGCACCTTTTTACACTGTATGCAAAATATTCTGTGCAAGGAGGCTATACACAGCTTAAAAACACATGGCAGTTGTGTGTGTGGCTAATATGTACAGCAGGTAGGTATGGTATCAGGTTAAGCATTAATGTACTTATCAGCTCTGAAACTCCTGAATAGTGTCTGCTGGCCAGTAAGACCTCAGTCCGGTGTAGACTGTCACCTCCTGCAATCCTGGAAAAGTCTGACCTTCGATCATGCTGATTTGTAGTGTCTGTGCTTTTTACTTAAGGTGTTATATTTTCCATGTCTGTGTTTTTTTTCCCTTGTGATTCCCTGAGCTGCCAGCTATTGTCACTGTAACAATTTCTCTTCTGCCTGTGTTATTACTTACATCATGTGCCTCCCATTCATGTACTCTCAAAGCTTAACAACAGCCTTCTTGGTAAGACTGAGCCAAGGTCATACAGCTGTGCTGCACCAAAGCAGCCCTGGGGTCAGAGAGCTCAACTTGGGGGCTATGGGTTACACTCTGTCTGTAGTGTAAGTTATCTAACTGCTTGCACTATAAAAACATTTTATGTAGCTGATAAATTAGCAGTCATAAATAAAAATGTCTGTAAATATTTCATTCTGTAGTCTTTGTCAGGATAGAATTTTATTTACAGAATATAGTACTGAATGGTTATTGAGAAAGAAGGAGAGGGAAACTCTTGTGAGGTCTGAAACATGTATGTGTGTATGTATTTATTTCTACAAATCTTTGAAAGCATGCAGCTTCAGGTTTTGGAGGAAGGATTCAGACACTTTCAGTGTTTTCTTCTGAGACCCACAGCAACAGAAAATGACATGCTACTAACACAGTTCAAATGTAAGCATGTTTTATGATTTTGGGAGTGGGTGTCAGAGTGCAGTACAAGTGCTGTATTTCCTGAGTATTTTGAGGTTTGTTGAGGAGGGTGGGAAGACACAATGAGCACGTCGCAGTTCTTAACAATACTTGATTTTCCTAATGTTGTTTACTAGACCTGATGGTAAATCTTTGTCTTGTAAGAGGGGAAAAAATCCTGACAAAGACTGGAGAGTGAACCAACTATTTCATACCCTTGTGGTCAGTGGATAGGCATAAAAAGCAGGTGCCTAAGAGAAAATGTAGAGAAAACAGAAGAGAAGACACCAAGATTTTGGAATCCATGGAAACAGAGAGAGATTTGGGCAAGGGCAGTAGCATGTACACATGTGCTGGAGGGTGAAAAGTAAAATGGAGAGAGAGATCAGCTTTAGACTCAATGTGAAAGGCAGCACTAGAACATCAACAGTAAGAGTTTATGCAGTGAGAACATGCTACTTTTCAGAACCAGAAAAGCTGTTAGTATTTATATCACTTCAAAACATTGGACCTAAACCATTGTCTTGAGACACTTTTTTCTCTGTGGTTAAAAGACAGTTCTATGACATAATTCTTCAGTGGCATTTAGCATGTGTCAGGCAGTGATTACATATGCTCGTCTGTTTTCAGTGAGCAACAAACTTCCAGCCAAAGTTTTTGTTTTAAACTGAAAATAAAACAGAGTCTCTGTGACATTGGTGTGACTCTGGCACTTGTATCCATTCTGTCACAACTGTCTGCACAGATTTCCATTTCAGCCCTTGGCAAAAGAATCTCTGTGCCCAGTTCTCACTGATCTCAATGCATATCAAGCATTTAGGGATGTTTTTTAGGCTGCAAAAGTTGGAATTATTTTGAAAAGTGAGAATGCCAGATTTGTTTCTTTCCTTTTTGAATAGACTTTTACTTTTGTTTCTGTGATGAACTTAGTATTGGTTTTACTCAGTTGGCAATGAGAACTGTTGGTTGGTACTTGTTAACTCATTTTAGTTATATAATGTAGAACTAGCATATATCAAAGAAATGTCTCTGTGAAGGAGGACAGAGGACCTCTGTATTAAGGGAAAAGGATGCATCTCTACTGTTTGGAGAGCATTTTTCAAGTAGATTTCCAGTTTTTTCTCACTTTCTGGGCTTTGATTCACATTATGGCATGTCCTTGAAACATATGAACTGGATTTGTCTTGGATGAAACTTAATTGGATCATGCTCCAGAGGTGCATTACACATGGGTTGCAAATGGGCAGGCAATCAACGACTGTAGCAAATTTAAATCCCAGAAGCAACCAAGCAAAGTCCTGAAATGTGTACAGTGTTTGTCTCAACAGAGCCACTGTCACTGGTCTGCACAACTTGATGTATATAGTCTCACACTTCCGTCACATACCAACGAACTGTGTCTCAGTCCAAACACTTTGTGTCAATTCAGCCCAAGCGCCTAAAGGGCCAGTTGCCTTGGGTAGCTGAAATGCTGAGTAGTGCACCTGGGCCCCCCGAAAAATCTGCTCATGGAGGGTCCTGGACAGCATCTGGATGTTGAGGGGGTTCATGCGCCTCTGGCTGTTGGTGGGCTCCGGGGTCGGGCTCTCGGGCAGCGGGTGGCTGGCGGAGGAGCTGGAGGCACATCGCCGGGGTTTGGTGCTGGAGGCTGCAGCAGTGTATGTCTTCAAGAAGACTGACTGAACTTCCTTTTGTCACAGACCATAAGCTGAACCACACTGGCTGTGGTACAAGAAGCAACCCCAATCACTAATGTAGTGCCTAGTAGTGGCAGGGACATGAGTCCTGACTTAAGCCCAAAAGAGCAAACCATGAACTCAGTACTGTTAGCCCATGACAATAAACATGCATCAGGTTTTATGATGCTGTTAATTCAGATATGTTCTCATCAGATTTCCCCAGAAAATTCCAACTCTTATTTAGGGCTGTCTGTTAATTTGTCAGAAACCTAAGTTCACTTGTTCAACTTGTTCAGAAATATTTTAAAGATTAATTCTGTTAACAATACTCACACTGCACTTCCTGACTGCTGTAATCATTCAATAACTTCTTTCTGAGCATCTAATGGAAAGACTGTGATACCTTATCCTCTATCTTTTTAAGTCACGGATTGCTTTCCTTCTTTTGTTTTGTGGTGTTTTTTTGTTTGCTTGTTTGGGGTTTTTTTGGGTAGATTTTAATAAATAATTCTGAGTAAAAGGTCTTGTAAAATTCATAAAATAAAAATCTTATGCTGATATTGTTTCTATAATTAAACTATACGAAGAAAAGCAACACATTTCACCAGAGTATTTTTAAACCATTTTCTTAATGAAAAGGAAAACCTCAATTTGTAATCTTTGCCTTCAGGAGAAGTTTTTGTTATACATGTCAGAGGCCAGCGTTATATTTATGCATGTCTCCAAGAAGAGTGACAATAACATTTCTATGTTTTCTCTTCTCAGATTCCACCCAGCTCAAGTAGTAAAATTCTGTTATGACAAAAAAAAATTTAAAAAGAGTTCTGAAATTGTTCACATAAGTGAAATGAAGGGTAAATGAAGGAGAAGAGGAAATAAGGGCTGGCTTTTTTTTCCATGAAACAGAAATAACTCCAGGGTTTAAAATTTAGGGTGAAAAGCAGAGTACTATCCTATGAATTGTATATATGTTAATCTATTTTTTTCTTCAGATGGTGGGATCTTGTACAAGGGAAAAAATAAAATTAATATATGATAAGATGTATATGTATAAAATAGAAATTTACAACCACCTGACAACTTTTGAATCCTTTGTCTAGAAGTAGTAATATAAGAATGGTTTTATGGGTGGCTGTGGAGCTGAGTTTCAGCTCTGTGACTTGAGCTTGTAACTAATCGTTCATGAATGAATATATTTATTAATCCAATTATAGATCATGGAGACCTGCAGCTCAGCAACTCAAAAAAATTTATTTGCCCCTTGAAGATATATAGATATGAGATAAATACATAATGTTCCTATGGATCTATAGAGGGTTACACAGAATTATTGCTCTGTTACGGAAACTTGATAGCAATATATTTTCATATTCTGAATACTACAGGTTTCTTTTTCCCTCCATTTTTTTTCCTGTGGTTCAAGTTCCACTAGAATCTGTACTTTGCCCAAAGCTTTCCCCTGTCCATGACTACCTGTTGTTTATTCCTCATTTTTTTTGTTTGTAGGACATGGGGTAGGGAAATGCTTTTGTGCTGAATTGCACAAAATGCAGTAATTGACATGTAAGGAGATAATTCTAGATAATGCAGGGAGTTTTTATCTTGGTAATTTCAATCCTTTGTGACAAGTATTAATTATTTTAAAAGAATCATTTCTTGACATCTTTGAATGCTGCCTGTGGCTATTATATGTTCTGACCTTGGGTGTCATGGTAAGACGGGGGGTTTCCTAGACCCCTTTATATTTGATCAGCCTGACTATTTCCCAAGAAAGTTGACGCCCTTGTGACCATACAGCTTGACAGCGTCCCATGTGGGGACCCTACCAAACAGCCCACTGTATCAGAGGACAATTCAACTAACCTATTCAGGGACCCACTCTGACAGCACCACTGAGTCAAATCCCTTATTATAATCATTCAAGTTTCTGGAAACTTATGCAAAGCATAAGATAGTAGACTGGCTGCAAGAACAATATATAATCAATCTTTAGTTGTTAGTAACTGCTAGCTTAAATTGACAAAGTGCGTAAGAGAGGTTCTTACCCAATAGGTGTCCTTATGGGTGGGGGAGAAGACAGGTTCAGCCTGTCGACTAATCTCAAAAGTTGTGATGGAGTCTGCTCTAACTTTCTCCCCTCATCAAACTATTTTTATACTATTTATTTGTAATTAGGTAGAGCTTGAATTATTTTAGTCATACATATCTTTATTACTGATTGGTGTAAAATTCTCTCATTTAACTCTTAAAGGTATTGTCAATAAAATAGAGAGCGAATGCTCAACGAGGAGTGGTCGTGCCTTGGTGGTGGGTAACTTTGGGATGGAGGGATGTTTTGGTATTATTATGACATTATAATGAACAAAGTTCATCTTAGGGTGTCGATTTTGCCACAGTGCATGGCACAGTATCTGCCATCTTTCTTGTTCTACAGTTATTATGCAGTTTATAGGCTCATGATACCATTGTGTTCCCATCTCCTGCAAGGGGACTACAGACAGGGCATGGCCATAGAACTTCTAATTTCACTCCATCTCCCATTACTCTGTTTGTTTTGTTCTAAGAGCAGGATACATTACCTGGGAAACCATTACAGAGTGAGTTCTTTGCCTGCTAGCCCTGCCTTTGTGCCAGAAAGTAGCAACTGTGTTTTGCCTTAAACATAACCTTAAACCCCATCATTTTCCAACACTTGGGAAACCAGTTACGCCCACTAAACAGGTTGCCACAGTCCTATTAAAAGCTTGTACTTCTGAAAGCTCAAATAGAATACCACCTTGAAAGTCTGGTTTTAAATAAATAAATAAATAAATAAACCTCACTGTAAGTCAACACTGAAAATTTTAAAAGCTATTTGTTAGTTTTACAAAATCCAAAGAAGGTCAAGAATCCTCATGACATATGAATTCCCTGTTTTCTCAAAAATTTTTGTTCAGACATTAAGTTCCTGTTCACCTAGAAGACCAAATTGTAAATTACTATTTCAGTATTATCAGACTGACATCCTTTTGGTTCGTTGCAGTTAGACATTCTTTGATCATGAAGGCTCTTATTGCATTATTAAACAAAAGTATTGGAGCCCTGAGGTAGAGAGATGGGAAATTAAACTCAAAGCAGTTTCCATAACCTTTTACTTGATGAAGTTATTTCTGAACAATTTGTTAAAGCCCATTAAATGGAAACAGCTGGGAATCACATAATTGTGTGATGTCTGACTTGGGTAATTGTGTCTTCTGGACTCAAAGGTTTAGCTTACTGCAAGCCTGGTGTGCCACTGACGAAGAAGTCTAAGGCAGAGGTGCAGAAAAAGGAATTCTGACTTCTGTCCCTGCCGTGTCCTGTGTTCCCAGACTGCGTGTGAGCCAGGAACAAGCTGCCACTCAAATACTTTCTGTATCTGAGAGGTCTCAATCAGCACTTTGGGATGAATGCACCTGTCAACTTGATACTCACAGCCATCTTATCAAAAACAGTCATGCACAGATAAACCCAATGTAGAATGATGGCAATATTTTGAATGCATAGCAACTCGCCATCCTCCAATCACAGAAGGAGACAGCATAGCAGCTCACCACCTGCCTCTGCAGGGCTCGTTCTGCTGCCTTCTTTGCTCCTCTTCTGCAAATATGCTCTTCTTGAGTTATTTGAGACAAAACAGGCCAGGTTTCTTATCAGTCTTAGACAGGTACTGGCTAAAATGTGTCTGTTAAAATTAAAAAAAAAAAAAAGGCAGCATAGTCTTAATACATGCAGTTTTAAATATGTTGGTATCTTTCTGAGAGGATAGTGTATTTTCATGAAATCGAACAAACCTGGCACTTTAGGCTAGTTTTGCAACAGACGCCTTGGCACTAATTAACATGCAGGCTTAAGAGGGAATTGAAAACACCCAGGCTGAGGTGTCAGAAATTAATTGTTTCATAGAATTGGTGTTTGTCTCTCAGAGGACACAGCTTTTCTTAAAAAGAGACCTATCCACACTTGTTACAGTGGGCTTAATCTTTTAAGTTTTGCTTTATACACAAATGGAGGTGTTCTGTAGATTATACCTTCCACCCATAAGAGAGTATCAAAAAAGTGAGGAAAAAATAAGGGCATTGTGTTTGTCCCAAAGAATTCACGGGCAAGATCACTTGAAATCTTTATACACTGAGTTAATGTGAGAGGCTGACTTGTTATTATATATAGTTTTCTGGTATGTATTATGGTAACAAATAGTTTTGATAAAAGTCATGAGGAAAATAGATAAGGGTAAGCGCGCTAGACGCTGTAATATTTGAGCTTTTTAAGAAACATTGTGAACACTAAGGTCAGTTACCAATTAAATAAAACCTGGAGTCCTGATTCTCCAAATGTATTAAAAAGTACCAGGTTTTGGTATTTTGTTTCAGTGGTTTTTTTGGTGGTTATTTTCTTTTTTTTTTTTTTTTTTTTTTTTTTTTTTTTAAATTGCTGTTGTTTCTGTGGATAGAATGCGATTCTTGCCTCTTTAGAGAAAGAGATGATTATCTGAGCTGGATGACATTTGGTAGTAATAGACATATTCAGTTTATCTGGGGAATGAATGGTAATGTAGATGCATCAGAACCAATTCAACCTGTCCTGCTACAAGCCTAGATTTTGTTTATGAAATTTAGTGCACACTGCCTGAAGTTCCAGTCTGCGTTCACACTTTTTTTATAGGAGGAACTGCTTTAAACTTGGCATGTATCAAGGAGAACAATTGTCATATCAGAATGTTATTGTAGCCCATTAAGTTTTGAGAACTTTCACTAATGAAAAATGCAGGTGAAACTGACTGGGGAGAACAGTTTTGTGGTTTAAAAGCAACTGGAGAATATAATCTGAACAGTTTGATGACAATCTTTAAATGAATATTGTACATGGACCTGAACATTCCAAAATCAGCAACCTCAAAATTAGCAGTCATTTTAAAAACATTTCTTTTCAGAATTTAAGTTAATTCAAAATCCTGAACAACTAATTCTACAGAAATTAAAACAGTGTGACATTTCTCAAAACTCTCCTGAACTGTACATAAACAAAAATGAAATTAAGTATAATAGAACCATTAGATGAGTAGCTCTACAGGAAAATGGGTCTAACTCAGCAGTAAGAAGAGTGACACTGCAAACAAAACAAGTTAAAACTCCCCAAACTCATTTTTATCCTACATTTTGAAGCAGAAGCAAGTAGAGCAAGAAGCTTGAATACAGCTTTATTGGTCAGAGGCTTGATTCTGTTTTTTATCAAACAATACAATGAAATTATAATGACAGTAAATAATTAAATCAGAGCAAAATCTCGGGGAGGTTAATTTAAAAGGAGCAAAGGATAAAACATCTGGCTGTTTTGAGGCAAAAATATGATTGGATTTATATCTAGGAGTGTGCTGCAGGTAACTGTCTCTAACTAGCACATCAGGTCAAATATGGACAAGATGGCAAATATGTAACCATTTGGGACTTATGTTAGATCCACAGAAAAAGCTTTCTATCCTGACAAGTAATTACAGAGGTGAAGAGAGCAGGAAAACTACTTATGCTGAGATTAACCACACCAGTGAAGCCTTTGCAACTGAATCAGCAATTGGGGAAAAAAAAAAAGTAGATGGACTACAAAAATGAACACATTTGTTTTCTAGTCATATTCAGAGTACTAGATGATCTGCAGAGTATTTAATTGCTGTTGTGGTGAGCATCTATAACACATTAGTGCTGTTACGGATGTTGCTTAAGGTTTCATTTTAGTCAAATTGTATAGCTCAACTTGTATGAGTTGTACTGAAATAGATGACATTACTCACCTGACTAAGCTTAGCAATATTTGACCCATTAGCTCTTAATTTGTGGGTTAAAGTTCTTTTCATAAATAGTTTATAGGCCTCATGTTGCTTATTGCACATTCATTTCCTTTTTCAGAAACTCATCTTTGAGTCTTGATTTATACTGAAAGCAAATGACTGTTATTATTTTTCCTTCATGAAAAAATAAATAAGTAGCACTAATTCTGGTTTCCATGGTTAGGGGTTGTCAATAAATTATTAACATGAGAACAACTGACCTTGGGAAAAAATGATGGCTGTAGAGTTAATGAAAAATTATAGACTTTTTGAAAATAATTTTGAGCCATTTATGATGAACATTTCTGTAGACAGCTTGAGACACTTAAGTTGGTTTTCACATTAGATGAGTGTCTTATCTCACATGGGTATGTTTTCTTTAATAATCAAATTTCATTGCTTACATTGTGAGACAGGCTCCACTAACTGGCTTTTTCCTCTGTGCTTCTGTGGGGTTTTTTTTTTTTGCTCCTGCTAGTCTATATTTTCTCCTAAAATAAATTAGAGCACAACTTAATGTGCTCTAAAATAAACAAATTAAATATTTTTTGTCTTGATTATGTACACAGACATGTTGTCTATAATCCTCTTTAGTATGTTTCCACTTATGTCCTGCAGAATGGCAGAAAGTTGACTTTGAGTTATATAGTAACCTGTAGCACCAAAACCATCTTATTTTCCCTATAAATATGTATTTGGATAAATATTTCCAAAACCTCAGTAAAATATGCTATGTAGGTACTCAAGCATCATTGTCCTTTACTTAAGTCTTTATTCTTTTATTGAGACATGGTCTAAATTATGGAACTAGTCCTACTCACTTAAGTGGAATTGCGGTGCAAGCGCACGTGTAGGATGTATGTCTGAGTTGCATTCTGTTCTGCATTTACCAGGTACTCGAGATAACAGCCTGCAGAATGACTCAACCCAAGAAGAAAGAAGATATTCCAGGAACAGATAAGCACAATGTTGAATTTTCTATCTGATTGTTAAACTAGCTTAGAATACCTAATAACAGACCCTATATCTTAGTTCTGGTCTTTTTGATCAAATGTTTTTTTGGGTTGCTAACTGTGAGCTATGCTGCTTTCCAAAGATTTCCACATCATTTGTTTTTGACTCCTGCAAAGATCCTCACTTTTATTCATCATTTACCAGACATTTTAGCAGCTTGGTTCATTTAGCTTATGTGATGGCACTTATTTATCCATGGCAACTCATGTTATTAATTACACATGTAAAATGTACCATTATGAAAACCTGCCAAAAAACAGGAGCTGTAATCAAATATTTTGTACAAAAATGAGTTATCTCTCTGAATACTATAAAAAAGGATCAATTTTCAGCACCAAAACCACTTCAGAATTCATCATTCATTGTTTTCTCATGTATTGTTTACCAAATTATTATCTAACAGAGATCTTTTACAAATCAAATGTAAGTTCTGACAAGTAAGGTTTTTAACCATGCTATTTAAAACCAACCAACCAAACAACAGAAAAACTCCACCAGCATTTATTTTCATGTGTTGGTAGACTATAGGAAAGTCATATTTTACATAGCCAACTTGACAGTTGCTTATTCCTTTATGGAGAAATTCTGTTGCTTTTTCTCAGAAAACACGTATGACGTACGTATTATAGTTTTGCCAAAGGACAATCCTCTGTGTTTGTGGGACTAACTTTTTGCATTACATGAAATGCCACTCTGTACATCTTCCTTATCAAAGCTTTTATCCAGATTTGGTCAAGTTTATCTTGTATATTCAATTGTAGCCATTTGCGTATCACTGAAGTAATGGAACATGTGCACAACTGGTAATAGTATACGTTCCAATTGACACACTTTTTCAACTGAGACCTTTATTTTCAGTTCTGTTTTGTTTTAAGCACCATCTGTTTTTCTTAATTTTGTTAATATAAGGATGATTCTTTGTTGCTTCTTAGCACAACCTGTTTTATACATACATGTGTATATGAGTCTATATAAGTCTATGTGTGTATATATGTGCAAAGCAGAGGTCTAGATATTTTTAAAGTACGTAGAGTTCCACTCACCTATGAAGGAAAAAGCTGTGACTGAATTCAAGGTAGAGGGAGAAGAAAGAGAATGGGACCATTGAAGAAAAAATGTCCAGTGAGCTGTGCTGTGAGGTGTATAGCTTTGAAAGTAAAGGTTTAGAAAGTAGAAGTAAGGACATTGAGGACTGATTTTAAAATAAAAAGACCTGACTATACCCTTTAAAAAAGAGCAGAAAACTCACTAATTCATCATACTTTCCTAGGATCTAGAAACTATTACTCTTTGTAACAGCAGTATACCTCCTGATACTGCCCTTCAGGCAATGCAATTCCTGCTCATCTCCTTACTGAACATAGACACACCACAGGTCTTTCAAGCTGCTAGTCTATTTAAGCAAAATCCAAAGAGGCAATATAAACCCATCAGTCATAAAAACCCATACAATTAAATTTAAATTGTATACTAGTTTTGCATGTAATTTCTAGCATTATAGAATTATTCTTTATATTCTCAGAATCACAGAATGTTAGAGATTGGAAGGGACCTCGAAAGATCATCTAGTCCAATCCCCCTGCCAGAGCAGGAACACCTAGATCAGATCACACTTCTTCATCTGTAGTTGCAAGATGAAGAAGTGTGAAGCAGATTTTAGAGATAAAAAGACTTCTGAGTTTTCTGATACAACTCTGCATTGTAAAATATTTTAAAAATATCATACAATAGTGAACACTAGAACACTGATTTGGTAAATTCAAGGCATCCTGTTTAGCTAGAGTCAGATGAAGCTTCATCTATACTCACGTGAATGCATTTTTTTATCAGAGCTAGAGCTGCATGTAGTTCAACCTTTATATTGTTTTTTTTTTCTTTTAACCTTTAACTCTTATTTTGAAAATTACACTGGATTATGTTTGTATTTTTTAATTATTATTGCTGTTGTTGTCTTTAACTTGGGTCTACCCTCACTTTAACCAGCACTGCAATCAACAAAACTTTGAGTTTTGGGGGAAATTCGTTGCCACCAGAAATGTTACCATTTTTTGATTAAACTGTTGGCAACTCTGACAAGGCAATATCATTAATGTTGCTGTGGCAGAAACTCCATGTTATTTACTAATATGGGGCTTTTTTGTTTTGGTGTTTCTTGCTTTTATGTGACACTTGAGTCCTGTGCACACAGAGATAACATTCATATGTATTGCATTGCAACTCTGGCTTTACTTTGGATTTATAAAATAGTCACATCAAATTCAATCACCCTGTATGTCTTTGAAGGTAAGGTATTGTATGAATAATCAAATTCTCAGAGTAGGAGGAAAATTATTGCACATACATTTTAAATAAATTTGGAAGATCAGTATTGCACGGTTGAGGGTGATAATGGCATTGTATGTTCTAGATTATGAGAATATGATAATATTATATAGTAATTTGAATGAATGTTATGTAAGTTTCCACTGTCTTAGGAAATTAAACAATTTAAAACATAAGTTGAACAACAATAAGGTCTCAGGACGCTTAAGATGAATCAGAAAATAAAACCAGACTTAAGACAGCAACAGAAGACAGATAGAAAAACAACAAAATGCACAGGAAAAAGATTGAAAAAACCCCAATGTGTCATTTCCCAGTGTGGCCTTGTTTCATGCCTGTGAATACTGAAGCACCGAAGCACCAGAACTCTGACATGAGGAATGAGAAGATGCTGTATGCATGGAAAGTTACTGACAGTCAGACAGTTCTCTGCAAAATATGACAGACAAGGTTTGGAGAGTATGCTTTCCCTTCAGAGCAATATTTTTCTAATGAGTACTCCCAATCATCCTATAACTAGTTGCAGTGAAAAGAAACACACATGACAAAGTTAACAGTACTTTGTTGTCCTGGTTTTGTCTGGGACAGAGTTAACTTTCTTCACAGTAGCTAGTGTGAGGCTATGTTTTGGATTTGTGTTGAGAAGAAGGCTGATAACATACTGATGTTTATAGTTGCTGCCAGGACAGTCAAGGACTTTTCAGCTTCTCTGCTGTGCCAGTGTCGGCAGGTGCAGGAGAAGCTGCGATGCAGCACAGCCCCAATTACTGGCTTGGGATTTGACCTTAAGTTAAGGAATGAGACCCGAATTGGCCAGTGTTGTATTCCATATCATGCACATCATGCCCAGTATGAGAAACTATCTGGAAGTTCACTCTCTCTCTGGGTTGCCTCTCTCTCCCCCCCTCTCAGTCGCCTCTCTCTCTCTCTCTCTCACACACACTCTCAGGCTCTTCTCTTTTCTAGGACTGCAGTTTTGGGACTCTCTCTGCTCCAGGATCATTAGCCAGGAACAAGCTGGGCCTTGTTCATTGGGTAGTGAGCAGTATCACTGTGTATCACTCGTTTGTATATATTACTATTATTATTATCATTATTATTTTCAATGGTATTGTAGTTTAGTTATTAAGTAGTTCTTAACTCACAGGTCTCTTTTCCGTTTGCCCCTTTAATTCTTCCTCCAGCCCCCCGGAGGGGGAAGGGTGAGTGAGCACCTGTGTGGTATTTAGTGCTGCTAGCTGGGTCAAAGCATGACATTTGCAAAGATTTATCAGTTTCAAAAGCACTGAAGGGAGCTGTGTTTAGCTAGTGTTAGTATTAAAGTTTCAAAGAATGATCTTCGTTCTCAGAAATTAAATCTAACCCTACAAAGAGTTAGTTGGTGATCTGACTGGAGGAAAGTATATTCAGTATGGAACAAATACTTAGTAAGTATGTGGGAAATCCTTTTTCTATGAACAGAAGGGTCAGTTTTGAAATTGTCAGACAAAACGAAGACATTTTGAGGAGTATATATAATACATTCTTTACTATTAGATTAATTATCTCAGAGTTCACAAAACTCAACCATTTTCTAATTAAACTTTTTCTGGCTAGATCCTTCTGATGCACATTTGTAATACTTTATTTACTTTCCCTGCAGAGTTTTGATCCACTTTTTATTTGAATGTCTTAAATTACTTCAACTGAAAAGTCAGTCTGGTAGGTTTACTGTGACAATATCTTAAAGCCAGCATCATATTAATTTCAGACATTGATATGAAGAAGTCACATTATTATTAGTCATTCATCTGTTATAATTTTGTCTATGTGCCAGTGCATTTATTTAAAATAATATTTTCTGTCAGTTTATAGGTTTTGCTGTCCTAAGAAACAACTTTATCAGAATTTTTCTCTTTTTTTTTTTTTTCTTTTCCTGAAATAAATTTCTTCACATTCAGTTGCAGTCACATTTCTGAGTGTTGTGCAATATAGCATTAGGTGAGACTTTCAGGACTGAGAGCCAATTCCTGAGGAGAGAAAGCTGCTGGTGTTTCTGTTCTTGTTCCTGTTATCTCCTTCACTGTTAGTGACCTTTGCTATTTTGACAAGTGCCCAAGCATAGCCTTGTAACCCAGGGAATATTGAGGTACAGTTGTAACAGGCTTACAGGATTTGTGTTAAGCTAACAACACAGGCTTCAAAAGCATCAGGACTTGTCTTGTGCAGCTTGTAGCTGTGTTTTAGCTTGTAATAGCGATGATTTAATGACCAAGTGATTCTTACAGAGCTTGTCTTAGCTTTTGCTTAGTTTGGTATAACTTTGTGGTGTAGTGCCTTGTTACATATTTTTTGTAACCAACAGACAGTAATAGCAAGTATTTACTCTGTGTGAAAAAGAACTGCCTATGACCCTAGAATACAATACAGCATTGAGGAATACAGGCATGTGGTGACGCAGGAACTTTAAAAGTATGGGCACCAGTTAATACCGGAGGCCCCAGAGCCACATCGGTGGACATTACTAGTCATCAAAGAGATGCAGCGTTAAAAGCTGAGTAAAACCAGTTTAAAGGTCACAAAGAGATTTAAAAAAACCCACAACCCACACAAATATCCATATAAACAGAATGCACCATACACAGTAAATTCAGATATAGCATGGACTTGGGGCCTGAAAAAGGGCAAGCTGTGCAGCACGTTAGCAAATGTATCAAAGTGACCCCAAGCAATTCTAAAGTGAGGAAGAAGATACCATCAACATGATACTCTGGTGAAGGACTTCAGATGTTCATAGCACACTGTACACTCCCTTCCCAGACCATCAACTTTAAAACCCAGAAAGACAGTGGAAAAGTGAGCATAACACCAGAGAAATCCACACAGGGATTTAATGTATTTTTATGTTTTTTGAACTATCTTCTAGATTGAAATGAATATGAAGTAAATTAGCTCATTCTATTAAATGTTTGTGTTTCCCAATATTTCCAGAGTCAGTTTCCTTGAAGTCTGAAGCTTTCCACTTCTGTTCTCTGGGTTTGCAGGCTTAGCTTATTTGTGCAATATGAGAGCAGTTAGTTGCTTGTACTGCATCTATTAACAGCTGTATTATTTTTTAGTATGAACAAGATATGTTTTGACACTATAGGTATGACTGTTACCTTTTACAAAAATCTTAATACTTTACCTATACTTATTTTTTTTCAGAGAATAATTGTTAAATTTCTGGTAATTTATTATGATTCAATATTGGATGAAGTACACTCTTAGGATGATATATATTATGCCAGGGTACATCCTATTTCAAGTTCTTTGCATTTCTTTTATTACCGTCACAGGAAAAACAAGAAAAGGCAAGAATTTTACTTAGAGGAAAAACAGAAACTACTTCTGTCTTGAAGAATTAAGGGACTGACAAACTGTTAAACCAGACGCACAGTCCATTAAAAGTAAAGCAAGCTTTTATTATGAGTATTTTTCAAAGCCAGCTGCAGTTAAGAGAAGTGTTATTTCCAACTAAAACTTATAAAGGATACTGAAAGCTGCCTTTGCATGTACTTTCAAGCAGAAGAAGCATTTTGTAAATATTAGCAGTGTTTGAAATACTGTGAAAGTTTTGCCAACAAAACAGGATGTACTCAAAAAATGGAAGACTGTATACCTACTGGCATAAATATTGTTAATATGTTTAGACTCTACTGAGTTTTACTAACTTTGAACACTTGCAGTATGTGGCTTGTATTTCTAGGAAATTTTATTGAGCTAAGTGAATTGAGTTGTTGGTAGACTGAAACGTAGGTCTATTATCCAGAGAAGTTATTATCTTTTCTGCTGAGTGGAAATGAAACACAGGATATTTATCTGAAGTTGGAATTTTGGCTTGTTAAACTTTTGTTTAGTAAAAAATTGCAAAGTTAAGTTGCAATATCATGAACAGGATAATATATTGAGAGTGGAACACATTAATTCAAGTGGATATTTCTTTTTGTAATAAAAATTGAAACTAATTAAACAGATAAAAGTCATAATTTGTTCTTAAGAAATAGAGCCAAGGGAAAATTTTGGAATATAAGCAGAGTCTGTCAGAATCTTGGGAAGCTGGTGTAGTTTTATGTGTTCTATCTATTGCAAATGAAGTACTAGTAACAGATCTTTCAAGAAAATTTTGGGAATAGGTAAATAAAAACTATGCTAGCTGCCATAATAAGCACTACTTCCTCAAAGTGAAGTTGCCATGTTATATATTGACTTCTGCTTCCTCATCAGACTTAAGTGGAAGATATTCAGCAAATTTCTGCTTCTGTTGCGATGGAATTTCCAAATAGCTTAAGCTAATGAAATTCTCCATAACTTCCATTCTAGATTTCCAGCCTCTCTTAATTAACTAATAAGGCTTTTTTTCCTACAAATTTGTATTGAAGTTACAGCCTAACCATTTTGCAAAATGCTGTGTGAAGGATGAGTAATTTTAATCAGCTATAATGAATGGCATTAAGAACACCAAAGTCTTCTGAATTTAATGGAAAAATCATTCAGATTTTTAACATCATTCAGAATGTATTTTTTAAAGCTGTATTGGCACTTATTACATAGCACTTATTGTTTTGTTAGTATAAAAACAGTCATAAACATCAGCAAAAATGTTTTTTACCTTCTTGTATTTAATTTGCTTATTTTCCTTCCAGTACATACTCCACCTCTATTATAGTTGAGTCTTAACATAACTTTCCTCTGATAAAATCAGCTTTCAAAACAAACCTCAATATGAATGCTTTTCATTTTTTTTTGTGCAGTTTTTTTTTGTTTTGTTTTGTTTTCCCCCAGAAGAAACAGGAGTCTAAACATAGCTCCAAGAATCTCCTTTGCCTTTTCACAAGACTGCATACAGAATTTGCTGATCTGGTACTCAGAAGCTGATTTCTAAACTTTCAGTAACAAAATGTAAAAAATCACAAAGTTTTACCTTTCATTGGTGTTTTCTTTTTGCCACCTTCAGCATGCATTTTCACACATTTCCTTCCTGGACTTTGTTCTGTTCTGGACTTCTCCAAACTTTCTACCCTTCTCATTTTCTCAATCATAATCCTACTTCTTTTGAAAAAAAATTTTATATAGTATGCTTTTAAATTGCTGGTAATGAAACACCTTGTGGTTCATATGAATTTGTTGTCAATTAGAATTATTTTTATTTTAAAAAACTTTTTTTTCCCCTCAGAAGTGTGACCACTCTAATACATTTTACAGTGAGTTTGGTACTATATTTGTCATGGAGGCCGTTCATTTTGAGTAGGCTTTCATCTAAGAAAGGCCCATCCTTATAATATATAGAAGTTATTTCCAGAAATCAGCAATGTCGCAGTGAATTTTTTTCTCCCACATGCAACTAACATTTTGCTAATTGCGTTAAAACTGTTTCATTTGATAAGGTTTTCTCAAACAGACTTTGCAATCTACTTATAATTACTCCACCAATGGAAAATGTGATTTATTTCAGTATGTTGATTCCAAGTGGTTGCCAATGAAACATATGTAGCTATGAATCTTGTACAATCTTTTGTATTGCTGTAGTCAGAACTCTCCTGTACGCATCTTCTTTAGAGCTACAAAGTCCAAGAAATGCTTAAAACATCTTGAATGTTATGATCTACACATTAGATACAGAGTCATAGGTATTGGGTATATAGCCATAATTACTGGTGTTGAGCAGTTTTGTTAACATAACAGAGATAACTGAAACCAGGAGATGTTGGTAGGAAATGCTTATCATAGCATGGTGAGTTTTTCTGTATGTGCTTGGCTTATGTATGTGTATCTTCTAGTGCACCACTTCTGGTAGATGGGACTATTAATGACTTCAGAGAAAAGATGGATGTATAATGAGGTTGTTCTAATAAATTTTTTTTTATGCTGTTAAGAAACTACAGCTTGAAAGCTGTTGAAGAAAATTGTGAGCAGGATCTCAAAAAGAACAGGCACAAAATGAAAGTGCAAGCACATGGTAGTGTCAGAGGCCCCAGGGATGTAAGTAACTCAGAAATGGTCAGTGCTATGTCATTAAAGAAATGCAACCTTGGGAGCTGGGGTTTTTTTTGGAGAGGGGGGAGGAGGTTGGTGGGGTTTTTTTGTAATGAAGAGAGGAAGGAAATGTAAACAACACCACATATAGAAAATTCAGATACAACACGGAATTACAAAGTAATGAAGTAATAGTAATTATGCTATCTGTGTTGGCAACTGTAAAAAGATGACCCTGAGTTCCAGAGACTTCAGGAGTCAGAAGGAAGAAGCCACTGGCACAAACACCAAATTCTGCTGGCACTTCTGTGGCCCAGGAGTGCAGGAAAGGTAAAAACGCTGGAGAAAGGGGTCAATATTCGAAAGTTTGTGAATATCAGTGTTCGTTGTGCCACTATTGGGAATGAGCTGAATAATTGGGCAATCTCAACTGTAAATGTTAATATAATTGTAACAAGAAGGCTAATAATTCTATGATTAGACTGTTTAGACTTAGACTAACAGTAAAATCTTGACATTGTTTAAAATTGCCCAGGTGTTTGATCTGGTATCTGTGGCCTGGAGGTCAGGTTGTCAGCGTGGAAGCAGTGTTGCTTTCTTGACAGGAATAATATTTCTAGCAGGTAGCTCATATGTCTGTAAGGTAAATGTTCAGGTATGACCTTCTGTAAGTAGATAGCATAATTTTGCGACAATAATGGTGATTTCCAGGCTCAAGCTCCTCTCAAAGATTTTAATAGCGAGAAATTATTCCTTTCTTAATAACAAATACATTTTGATAAAAGATGAAAAATACCAGGATGTACACAGAAATAATGTTTTTACACAAGAAGACATCGCTACAATCTACACCTTTTTCTCATTCAATCCCTAATATTGCAATCAACCAGTTTAAAAGGTTGCTGTTGTGATACACAGTAGAATTTGTCTTCTCTGAAAAGTCTATGATGCTAGTTATTTCTTTAAAATTATCATTTATTTATTTTAATTCACAATAGTCTAAAGACCATAAGCCTTTGACATTTTTTTTGTTTGATTTTTTTTGTTTTATTTTGTTTTGGTTTATGTTTTTTTGCTTGTTTTTATAATACAGATTTTGTAGTCAGTGATCACACAAATCCCTGACAAATTAGGAAAAAGCTAAGAGGTAACTCTGCAGTGGTATGATGGAAGCATGCAGTTCCTCCTCCTGTTTTGACGTAGGTCATGGTAGCTTGGACTAGCAGGTGCTACATATTATTAAAACCATAAAAATAGTAATAATAGTATAGTGCCTAGTACTCCAGAACCACCAAGATGTAGCTCAGTGCTTGCTGCTAGTGTTTCGGCTCCACACAGAATGTGACAGATGAAGTGAGGAAAGCAATCTTATGAAAAATCTCAGTAGAATTAGACCAGCTGTTTTCTATAAATATTCAATAGCATCCAACAAAAATGACTTCCGAATTTTACATGGAGAGAGAGTATGGAGAATTAAAGAGCAGAGGATATCTCTAGCAGGCAGTATATCCCTGTACTGTTGCAAGGGAGTGCTAACAGCTACCTCAGGAAGACGCAGTGGGTAGGATTCCTCTTAACTCTCTTTTGACCTCTGCAGATAGTGAATTATCTTAGCCTTCCATTATAGTTAATTGAACAAAATAGACATCTGACTTATCTGATTCTGAAATTGGTATTTAAAATCGCTTATACTACAGAAATGATTATCTCCTCTCGTAACTGTAAAAAGATGAGTAGCAGAAAAACAGTACTCTCTGATTTTTGTGTCTCTCATTTGTGCAAGGTATCAAGAAATTCAGTACTCCTTTAAAAGCTGTGTGTATTTTCCTGTCTGCATCAAAATGCTATCTGGAAAAATAATTTCCTTTATATAAAATTTAATCCTGGTAAGGGTAACTTCAGAGCAGCCCTACAATATACTCCATGTGTACTGCAACCAGAGATTGCAATGCATGCCAGTCCTTTGAAAGATCATACAAAAGTAAAAGCTTTCCAATACTTCAGAAAAGCCACATTCTAGCTCAAAGTTTGTTTTCTTTCTTTTTGTTTAACTTCCAGAAGTTGACAATTCTAACATACCTTTCTACTACTAAGTTTTGCATTTCCTGCTCTTGCACACCTATTTAATCAGATGTGCTTAACCCATTAAGAAGCAGACTGTATGGACAGGTTTCTAGGTAATTTTGTTGTATCTCTTGGGCTTATAGGGACATAAATGTCATAGTTACCCTTGTACCTACACCTGTATTATATTTGCACATTTGAAAAAAGCACAGCATGTATTTGTCTAAAATCAAACTTTCAGAGAGGAACTCAGTGTTAAAACAGGAACAAATTCCCCATTTAGTCTGACAGGTTGCTACATTTCTTAATTATGAATAATAAAATTATTTGCTGTATTTCCAGCTTCCATTTCTATGAACTCCTGTCATGGTCAATTGTTCTTTTTATACCTTGTTATAAGATTCAGAGAATACAAATCCAAATATTAATACCAAATCCACAAAAATACATTTCTGAAATATAATGTTGAGTAACATAATACTAAACTGTTAGCATGATGCTCATTCCTTGACTTTAGATGTTGAAATTTGAAGTGGTTGTGTTAAAACCAGAAAGAGTTGAAAAAGAGTAATATAAATTTCCTTCTGTGCAGAAACCCTCAAGTCACATTTTTTTTACGTGACCTTAAGTGAAAAAAGAAGTTTTTATTATAGGGAATATTACTTTGATAAATTTGTGACTCTGAAGTTTCTGGTTAAAGCTGGGAAAGTGCTGATGAGGCATAACGTCTGAACATTCAACTTTTTTAATAGTAAGGGATGGTTGCTACTTGGACATGACAGACACCTTTTTCTGGATCAAAGCATGTTTGTCATGGAATGAAATAACTTGACACTCTGTCATAACGTTTAACAAAGCATCTTTGCTTCTTGCAGGGCAAACAAAGCCATTTAGATCTCTGAAACAGATATGAATTTTCAATCAGTATATAGGTTATTATTTTATTATCAGTATATAGGTAATTATCTTCAAGAACAAAACTATAAAAATAGAAAATATAAAGGAAAATACAGTTCTAAAATACAGTTTTTGAAATCTTAAAAGCTTAAGAGCAACCCATAAACTTAAAAATTTGATTCTAAAAAATATTTTTCTTTTTTCAGTTCAAAATAAAATACATTGTGGGTACCTTTAGGAAAGAAACCTTCCAGTTTTCAGTTAGTTCAGGCTGTTTATATTTTTTTTTTAAAGATTTAGCATATAAATTCATTGAGATAGCTGTCAGTAACTTTTAAGATTTGTCAATTAGCAGCTCTTAACAAATTTCCTGGTTTTAATGTTCTCGGAATGCTATACAGTGCTTATTTTTAAATCAGAATGCTATTGTAGAGGTCCCAGTCTTTAATATATTTAGCTTTGTTTCACATCAGCTATTTAAAAACAAACAAACAAACAAAAAACTTTGTTGAATAATATTAAGTATGTTGCTATTCTGAAATCTTTGTTAATTGGATCTCAGATCTATTTTATTATCATTTTATTTCAGACTTGATGGGATAGTAAACAGTTGCCTGCAGTTACCTGGGTAACTTTCCTTCTTTTTATGTTGTTGCATAATAACATCAATGTTCAGTTTGCTGGAAATTCCATGGTATTCCAAGATTTATTAAAATTTTATATCATCATTAAATCTTTACAACATGTAGATATTGTTTTATACGTCTTTGGTTACTAATGGACTGGAAAGTACTTTATCTTCCTTGTGTGATAAGAGGATTCATCATGCTCTCTCCTTCTGAGTAAAGAATCAAAATATATAGTCTTCTTCTATTTTCTTCCGTCATTAACTGCATTACCACAGTATTCTATTAATTAGTCTTAGTATGTTTTGCTGTCTGTCATATTCTTCACAAACTTATCTTTGTTTTCACTAGTCCTGAAGCCCATGGATTTCTCTTTGGTAGTATATGCTCCCTTAATCAATTTTCTGAAGTGAAAACCACATTCCCTTTTGTAACTGCTGCATGTTTATTTTTAATTAGTTGTAACATTTACCCTCTACAGAAGCAGGCTAGGTATTTAGATAAGTCTTATGGCAGGATGAGCACGATGTCTTGTTTATATTTATTTATATTACACATCATAAAAGACCTGGTGTTCCACAGCTAGTAATATGATTTTCTTTTCCAGTGCCTGTTTGGGCACAGGAACAGGGTGAATGCTCGAGGGATCTGTTATTTCCAGTTTAAAATACCTATAATTTCAATTTAAAATACTATTTGAATTTTCTTTCTTGGAGCTGCAAAGTATTGACATAAAGCTGTAGTTCTCGGTCTTCTGTACTCACAAAAGTCTAGATTAATTTAGACTAAAGTGAAGATTGACTCCTTCTGTGTTATAGGCCAATTGCAAATTTGTAACACCACAGTCTCCTGATTTCTTTGCAAAGTCCCAGAATGTAATGAATACACAACCAACATGGCAATCTTCTTTCGTTCTTTATTGAGTGAGATTCTGGTGTATGCAGGATAAAAGGAACCACTCCTAATTAAATCATGGGCAGTTAAAATTCTATTTAGTATTGATCATGCATTTAACAGCAAAGACTCCAAGATGCCAGATCACTATCTATTGACATCCTAGTCCCTTGAGAGATAATTAACGATGAAGCCAGCAGTATTGGATTAAACATTTTGCCTGTGTTTTATTCTCCATGTGGGATTTTCTTCTAGCCTTCTTTACAATGATCGCACCTGGGGATAAACCAACAATTTTAAGTTAAGGTGCCATAACTGTCATATCAAATAAAAGAGACTGTCATTGCTTTTTGAAATGGTTAAAAAATTTTGAAAATTTAAAGGCTTGTGAAAAGTATTTTCAACTAAGTTAGCACAAAGTATCTTGAATAACCATTTGTGTAACATTCTAAACATTTAAGTTTGAGAATAACCTTTATGAGAAATTAATTTTGTGTCTAGTAAATCTATTAGAATGGTTCTTTATAGTAATCCAAATGAATAAGTTTAAAATAGCATTGTCAAGCTAAGTACTATATATTCAGTCATTTATTTTTTTTTAAAGTGTGGGATATTCCGTGTTAACAAGAGACTATATAGTCTTATGATTTCATTTAGTTAAATTCTGACCTGTGTTGTTTTGAGATTAAT
Organism: Pterocles gutturalis; assembly: GCF_000699245.1. Classification (NCBI taxonomy): domain Eukaryota; kingdom Metazoa; phylum Chordata; class Aves; order Pterocliformes; family Pteroclidae; genus Pterocles; species Pterocles gutturalis. The sequence continues at coordinate 43,728 of NW_010134429.1, read as the reverse complement.
TAAAAGATATTATAGAGAAAGAGAAGCAAATATTAGAAAAGTGAGAAAATATTAAATACTTGCTTCATGACAGAAGAATGATATAAAATTCAAACCTTTTATTAGTTCTTTGTTATATTTAAAATAAGTAGTTTATTAAGAACATAAACGTTTTCAATCCTACCTCATAGAATAATTTGCCAGTCAACAACTGGAACTTAAAAACATAGGCTTGATTTTTAATAGTAGCCAAAAAGCAGATGTAATACCAAAGACTGAAGGGAATAGAGAGCAGAACAGGAAACATGATTATGTCACTGAATAAATTCATGGCACACTTGCAGCTTGACTAATGTGTGCTGTTTTGAAATAAGAAGCAGAAATAATAATAATAAAAAAAGGAAAAGGTACAGAAAAAGAAAAATTATCAAGTGTAGAGAGCTTTCTGTGAGAAGTAAATAAATAACTTTAGATTCCTCAATATGGAGAAAGAGATGATTCATGGGAGGGCATGATAGAATGCTAGAGACTCATGAAAGCCATAGAGAAAGAGAACAGGAAGGTACTGCTTGTTGACTCTTCCATACAGGAACTAGGTGGCACTTAATGCAATTAGCAAGGTTTAAGTTCAAGTTAAACAAAAGAAGGGAGTTCTTCACACAATGTGATTGAACTGTAAAGTTGCTTCACATGGATGCTAGCAGTCTACACAGCCTAAAGTTATGGAGGGAGATTAAAAAAAAAAAAAAAACAAAGGGAAGGAGATTTAAAAAAAACCCTGCATGTTGTTCAGAATCACTGAACTCTGAATTGCTGGAGGCTGAGAGAATATCATTGCATGTCTGTCCTCCTTTACTTTTTCCTAGACATTATCCACTGGGTAACATAATATTATGGGCCCT
>NW_010134429.1:0-42816 GCF_000699245.1 Pterocles gutturalis | reverse complement strand
TGTTGTGTGGATTCCTGTCTTTTTATATTTAAAGGATCTACTGAACAGAGATATAATTATCATTTACTGAAATGTTTGCAGAAGAGTAGGTATCAGTGCATGACAAAAAATCTCCCAAAGTCTTTAGAAAGAAAAGTTAGCCAACTGACTTTTAACTGACTTCCTGCAGCATCCTACCTGTTTGTAAAATTCTGCTAAAATAGCTTCAGTGGACCCTATATAATCTTCCAAAAAATCCATAACCACATCTCTCCCCCAAAAAGCTCATAAAATTAAAAAACATCATATCCTTGCTGATTTTATTTAAAGATAGTCAGCCAAAATAATGTAAACCTTTTCAAGTGTTGCATTGCCTTAGCAATTACGTTCTGTTTAATTCCATGAATTAAGAAAATATTTCTCCAGCCAAGGAGCTATGAGATTTGGTCCCATGCTGCTTTGGTCTCATGCCTCACCTTCATCATGACTTCTTTTTGTTTTTTCTCCTCAAGAAACAAGCTAATATTTGCTTGAGAGAATAAGTCCTTCCTGAAGAAAGGAGCGTAATACTGGTGAGGAAAACAGAAACATTTCAAAGAGCATCGGAAAATTTATTTGTCGTGTGGTTTATTTCTCACTGGAAAGAGAAAAATGAGGAAGAATCTGAAAAGAGAACGTAGAAGAGCCCGCTGAATTTACTATTTAAATAGGTGAATTACCACATTTTAGAACAGTTTGAAATATTTTGAAGTAAAGACTCTTTCAGTAAAAACAAAGGCTGCAGTTGCCAGCTACATATATTTCTGCTTCTCCATTCAGACATAGCTAAAAATCAGTATTACAGTGATGATCCAATGGTTTTGGAGATGAACAAAGCTTTAGAGAAATAACCTGAAAGTTTTGTTCTGCCAATAATTTCCAGTTAACGGTGGGTTACCTAGCTACCTAAGTGCGTATCACTTAACTGCTGCTTCATAATATAGGTATGAGTATTTGCCTACACAACAAAAATATAAGTATTTTGGAATTTTAATGTTTCATGTGTTCTAGTGATGAGAGATTTTCATGTAATGTCATTTTACCGGTTTAAGCTTCCAAGCTTGAGAAGTGGGCCCATGTTATCCTCATGAGGTTCAACAAGGCCAAGTGCAAGATCTTCCACCCGGGTTGAGGCAACCCCTGGTATCAATACAGGCTGGGGATGAAGGGATTGAGAGCAGCCCTGCTGAGAAGGACTTGGGGGTACTGGTGGATGAAAAAGTGGACATGACCTGGCAATGTGCGCTCACAGCCCAGAAAGCCAACCACGTCCTGGGCTGCATCAAAAGAAGCGATTCTGCTCCTCCACTCTGCCCTCATGAGACCCCCACCTGGAGTACTGCATCCAGCTCTGGAGTCCTCAGTACAGGAGAGACGTGGACCTGTTGGAGTAGAGTCCAGAGGAGGTCCACAAAAATGATCAGAGGGCTGGAACACCTCTCCTATGAAGACAGCCTGAGAGACTTGGTGTTGTTCAGCCTGGAGAAGGCTCCAGGGAGACCTTTTAGCAGCCTTCCAGTACTTAAAGGGGGCCTTATAAGAAAGGTGGGGACCAACTTTTTAGCAGGCTTTGTTGTGATAGGACAAGGGGTAATGGTTTTAAAGTAAGAGGGTAGATTTAGACTAGATATTAGGAAGAAATTTTTTATGATGTGCGCAGTGAAACACTGGAACAGGTTGCCCAGAGGGGCGGTAGATGCCCCATCCCTGGAAACATTCAAAGTCAGGTTAGACAGGGGTCTGAGCAACTAGTTGAAGATGTCCTTGCTCATTGCAGGGGAGGTTAGACTGGGTGACCTTTAAAGGTTCCTTCCAAGCCAAAAGTTTCTATGATTCTGTGATTCTACCCAGTTGCTCTGTTTGTTTCTTCTGTCATTTCTATCATTGATGTTTTCCACCAAACATTTTTGGAAATAGGAGGCCAGTTACACCAGTCCAGAACTAGCCTAATTAAAATCCAAAGAAGATCCTTGACTTTCATGGAATTTCTGCATTTACAGCAGAGTATGCAACAGCACTGAATTTTAATTGTTTTTTAAAATCCAAAACGTACCTTTTTCCAAACTACGGTGACCATAGAAAAAGAAATCAATCAATTATGGACTACATTGTATCATACATTCAAATCTGAGAAGTTTTATTTTCTTCCAGAGAATAAAGTCTCCATCTGTGAACAGAGTAAATAGGTTTTGGCCCAATCTAGCATATTTTAAATATTTTTTTCCTTTGTAGAGAAACATTTAAATAACATTCTTAACACATTCACACAAATAGGAGGACGTTCTAAATAAAGACTTCCTATTGAGACTGAATTCTATTGTTCCGAGACATTGCAGCATGTATTATCTCTTCCTACTGAGATTCCACTCTCCCTCCTACTGCATTTTTAAATTGAAATCTTTTTGTAGAAAAAATGACAGTTCTGTATTATGCTTGTAATTTTAAATGTCAGCAAATTATGTCAGTAAGCAACCTTCAGAAGGGAGTTTGCCTTAATAATTGTGAGTTTCCCACGAACTGAATGATGTTTAGTATTTGTCTGTAACTCCTTTGTAATATCAGCCATGGCATTTCAGAGGTTAACACTGCCCGTTCACAGAATCTGAGGAGAATTTGTCAGGAAGCAGTTCATGAAATTTTTCAGTTTGACATTTTTGGGCTATGACTGCCTGTTGACCAAGACGTTATCTGGGACGTGATATTCACAGCAATGTCAGTTACCGCCTCATGAGACCTTTTTTTTTATATTAAAGAGCCAAACACAATGAGGTGTGCTTGTAAAGTAGCTGAATGCAAAATGTCCCATGCGCAGAAGGAGAGGAAGGCAACATACCTAAACTGAAATTAGGAGTCAATGAGGACATCAAACACTTCGTGTGTCACGCTTTGTGTGTCACGTTGCATAGGTATGGCCTAATGCAATCCCTGGGTGTATAAACAGGTGATAGCACTAGGAAGGTAAAATACTAGGGCCTGAGCAGTGAGGCCCTGAACCAAAGTTGACCTCTAGGTGAACCCCACAACCTAACAATATACCTAATATGTATCATATTGATCACATATGCAATGTATAACATTATGAATATATGCCAATTTATAAAAGCTTTTGTTGTAACGCTTAGAGAGCATTGCTGTAACGCTTGCTGTAAGATAATAGTTGTGTAACAGTAGCCCCACTTGCCAAAAAGAGATAAACCTGTCTCAAACCTTCAAACAGACCTCTATGTGACAGAATGTAGCAGGGCAGTGACAGCCTAGAGACACATAATCAAAGATAACCAGACACCTTTACTTCTTCTTAACTTTTTCTTGGGTTCTGGCCAAGCGCAAGAAAAAGTTAACAAGGAAAAAAAAACTACACCAGATGTTTTTCACAGCTTAAGATATAAATTTGTTAATTTAACTGTATGAAAGCAGGGACAGTTTGCAGTGAAATTTGGAAGCCTCATCTATACAGTGGATGCACTGTATAGAGATTTCCCAATTGCTGGGATGGGTTCTCCAAATCCTTTGCTGTAAACGGGGTCCCCAGTGACTGCGGATCTGGATGATGGCAATGCATTAATGGGGCAATTGGTGATATATCTTTCTTAATCACTATCGCTAACTCTATGTAGTAATGATTAGGTGCATTACCTTATTTTGTGCTTGCTATAGTAGTTTGCTCATTATTTTGCTGCTTTACTTTATCTTGCTTTAATTCGTTTTCACTGTATAATTTTCCTCATTATTTTATCACTTTAAACATAAGTAAAAATAAGTTTACATTTACATTTTTTTAATTTGGTGCCTGTGTCCTTTGTGCTATCCCCGTCAACTGGCAAAACAGAAGGCAATTACTTGATTTTATCTCTAAATATTTGTACATAAATATTGGCTCTATATTGACTTACTATACATATATGGTATAGATCAACCCAATATAGAAATCTATTGTGATGATTGCCATTAAAAAAAATGAATAAGGTAAACAAGGAGACATAGAGATGGATTTGGAGACACACAGATGGATTTGGAGACACTTAAAGCACCTCATGTATTTGTCTCATCAAAATGAAGAGGTGATTTGATTACAGTCCATAAATATTTTCACAGGGTAAAAAAAAAAATAATTCATTAATTTAGCAGGAAAGGGCATAACAAAGACAGATGGTAGGAAGATGAAGCAACACAAATTCAAATAGAAAGTTAGAATTTAATTGAGAGTATAGTTGTTTCTCTAATAGAGTACATGTAGAAGCTCTTGTGTTTTAGATGAGAACAGTACCTCTCATAAAGGTAGATTTTTACTACTGTGTTTTGTGGAACTCAGTTCACTGTAGGTCCAAATGTTTTTAAATATTCATTTCCAGTTAACTCAAAGTCTTTCTTTTTTTTCCTGAGTAAAGTAATCTGTTTGCAGCTGAAAGAAATATTTTCTAGAGCCCACTTAGCTTTTCATATTTAGGATCATTAGATAATTTTAACTGGCATTTTAGTGTCATTATTTCAATTTTATATTTTATTGTTCTTGTTGCATTTTATAATTACATTTTATATTTTTGCTTTATTATTATTTTGATAATATCAAAATACATTATTTTTCCACTTAAAAGTTTCTTGAAAAATTAAAAAAATAATTAAACAAGGCTAAGACAATTTTTTTCTTAGCTTTTTTCTTTCCCCTTCCTTAATCACTCCCATATCAAACAGTACTGAAAATCAGAACAAAATAAAGACGATTTGGCAGCACTGAAATATTTTTGTTTCTTCTGAAAAGGGGATTTGGCCAAAATATTTTTCATATTCTGAATTTATTAAAGTTACCAATTAGTTTGTGAATTGTTAAATTCAAGTTAAATAGAAATTTAATAACAGGAAGTTAAGCTAGACAAGCTTTAAGAGTCTCTTTTGGAAAGTGGAAGAGTTTGTACCAGAGGAATTGTTAAAACCAAGTGAATGGGTGATCCCATTTCCAGAGAAAGCAAGTTGTTTTGCAGGAAGATTTGGTGGTCAGTTCCTCTTCTGTTAGAGTCAAGGTTAGGAAAGATTATAGTTGTGCTTGTGGAAAAGCTCAGGCTGTATGTATCCAACTAATACTTTTCCAATTGTTAGCCAGCCTTTCATCTTTTTAAAGGAAATTTCAGATTAGCTCACCTCTCTTTTCCCCTCTTCTGCCTTTCACATCAATACAGCTGAGGGTTTTGTTTATGAAGCTACTTGTCAAATGGGCTCCAGATAAAGCTGAGGCACTAATGCCTTTTTAAAATTCTGTTGTGTTATATTTAGTTAATAAACTTGTTTTGTTTACAATCAATACACATGAAGCACTGTTTGTATGATGGTTGCTAAATGCCATTAAAAAAATGTGCTGAGTGAGATGGAGGAATGGATATTTGGTTCTCGTACCTCCCAGAAAAAAAACATGGGCCAAAATAACTTCTATCTGTAGAGATAAACACGTAATTTCTCTTTAGTTGTAACATTAAAAAATTAACTCTGTCTCAGCTGAAACCACGACAGGCCCAAATTAAGACAATGGTAAATCTTGAAAATAAAAATGAGGCTTAAAGCATTGTTGTGAAGAACTTTCTTACTATTTCTCAAAACCATCACAGCTGAAGAAATATTTGCAAGGAGCTAGCAAAATACACAGAAAATAGGCTATAGGAAAGAAGGATCATCATTAGATCTTACAAGGCTTTATTTATGGAAGAAACAAAAGTCTTATTTTCAGTGGAGTAGCTTTATTCTTCTCAATTCATATTCAACTGGGGCCTCTGCTGCCAGTACTTTGGTCACACTGTGGACAGCATTTGATTTTATGTGAAAGAGAGCTAAGACTGAATGCATGAGAATTCTCTAAGGAGACATAGGAAAACATTAACAAAAATTATAACTGCACATAATACTCTTCAGCAAGTATTAGTTATTAAATTGACAGGTCAATCAAGGTCTTCCAGGTTTATGCCAACATAACTGCACACACTCCTGAGAAGATAATTTGAGCCATTAATATATTATCTCAGATGATTCCTTAATGCAAACACGTAAATTGCTAACACTGAACCACATTAATTAAACTACATCTTATTAATTACTTGTAGACGTCTAAAAAGGCAGTCAAATGTTGCAGATACCAGTTTATAACTTTTAATGATGTCTTGTTATAGGAGATCCTATTATACTGCCATGATACCCTCTATAAATTGGCTGCTCAGTTTAACTGACGCAGCAGTATTACAGATCCTGTGCATGCTGTTCTGTATTTCTGTTCTTTAGAAACTTTGCATAGGCTGAAAGAAGCATTCATAAGAGAGAATCTTTTTGACTTGAGGAGGATTCTCTATTGGAAACACAGAAGATGTCACAACACTGCATAACTCAGTTTCAGCCCGCTGCACCTAAGCCCATCTAGTTTTCCCACCCTTTTCCTTACTGCATTGTATGAGAATCTTCACGTATCCAAACTAACAAGTTAATGCTAGTTCTACTAAAAATCTATCAATGCTGTATTTCCATGATGTCTCTTTGAAACCTCTTCTCTTTTTTTAACATCTAGGACATTTTACTATATTGTGGTATACGTAAGGATCTCTTTTTTCCAACTTTTTTCAATATACTCAGGAGAATTATTTTAAGTTCTTAGCTCATAATTTCTCACTTCTTTAACCTTCATGTTCCTTTTCCCCATAGATTCTCTCAACACAAGTAGGCAGTATAAACTTTGCCGTGTTTGATTTAGAATGTAAGATCCAAATGACAGAGGTCTGTCACTTTTTTTCTATCTGAAAGAGGCAGTGCACACCTGGGAGACTAGAAATAATAAAAACATATAATAAGACTCAATATTAACACATATTCCCAGACTAATTTCCTTGTCCCAAGATGGTTTTTTTGCGTCTTATCCTTGAACAAAGGAAGGCATATATTGAGATTACCTTGTGTGTATATATTTTGAAATCAGAAAGTCCATTCAATTTAGTAGCAGATATTTCCTTTTGCTTACCTTGAATTTCTGAAAGAAAGTCCTAGCAATGGTTAGAGGTGACAATCACATCACTGAGTGGGAAAGAGGAAGGTGCCAAAAATACAATTTATTAGGTGTTATGGGAGATTAAGAGAAGTTTTTTAAGCAGGAAAAAAGGATGGCTTTCAATGGTCTGCTTGTACTTCTAGCTTTAAAAAACAATGAGCACAGAAAAGAGTTTTGATTGGGAGGAAAAAGGATGACATATGAAACTATGGTTAGAGAAACATTTTTGCGGCATAGTGGGACACAAATATACCACATATAAAATAGCCATAACAAAATGATTAGTTACCATGAACTCATAAAAAGAAGAGTAAGGATCCGAAGAAAGAGGGAGAAGTTAATTTTAGGTTGCATTTTATATCAGATATTTAGCAGAAATCTTACTGATTCTGTGTGGTGGAATTCCTTGTTTTAGAACTTAAGCATTCACCAAATTTTCCAGAGTGCTGTGAGTTGTGCCTTGTTTGTCTCTCTGAAATACAGAACAACGTGGCTGTCTAACCTATATATTACAAGCAAAAATTGTTAACTAATGAAGCAGATTTCACTGAAGTTAACAAGACTGAATTTTCAAGAAGTGGACATTATTTTCCAGATCTCTGTAAAGTACCTCATGGCCACCTTCCCCCTTCAGGTTTCATATTAACAGTTAATAGTCTTGCTGGCCACAACATCTCCTTTTGAAGTTTAATTGAGTAGCATTTAAGTGCCAGTCTCAGTCACACTATTTTTCAGATTCAGCAAAGATGCCCCTGGTACCCTTAAGATGATTTAACTCTTAAATTTATATACCCTGAGCCTTAAAATCATAACAGACTGAAGATAAAGCTTTCTCATATAGACAAGAGAGACAAGTGTACAGACAAGTGCATACAGTTCTTTTGGTGGTTTAAAAAGTATGCAGCATGTAATCATGTAACCACTGTAATGCAGTGTTGCCATGGCTTGGTTTGTAAGGAGTTTGCAAGGCCTCAGGACTGAGTTTGTCAGTCTTGCTCCATGTGAACTTTTCTTGACCTGCCTGCAGCTTTGTTTTACTTGGTTTACCTGTGGCAGAAATTTTTCTAATTGATCAGGTGTCTAAGGCTAATTTCTTTTACTTTTTAGCTGTGTATGTTACAGCCATACACAGTTTTACACAGGTAGCACTGTATTGCAGTTAGTTTTACTCAGGTAGCAACAACAAGCAGTTGTTGCAGGTAGAATAAGGTTTGCCACTCTAACGTGATGTAGTGTAGAGACATACAGACCTGGCACGAGGAGACCCAGAGTGTGGCATGGAGGAGTACAAGCATGGAGGACATAACACCAGTAAACAGTAAAAATTCAAAAAGGTGTATATAACAACTATAACAATTGTAACTGCGTCATTATTCTTTATTTTTCTATTACAATTATATCTGGACTAATAATGGTTAGACTCTTAAGGTTTCAGTTATTCTAACAATAAATTTCTGGCTCTACTTACATACAGAGTGTGCTGCTTCTTTGTCCATGAACAACATTTCAAGCTTAACAATTGTTCTGAGAGTCTGTCAGGGACTGTTAAGCATCTATGTCTTGTCTCAAACTATTGAGGCAGACCATGTATGCAGAAGAGGCTCCACCATGTCTAGAAAGAAGAAAAGTTGTTCTGTAATTGGACATTAGCAAGTTGTTAACATCATTTTGAGTGAGGGGCGCACCTGTTGAGGTAGTGCATGGTTGTTGGGGGCTGGGGTTTGTCCCCTCTGCAGGGAATCAGCCACTATCCCCCCCTCCCTGTCCCACCAAAGGTGACTTGGAAGGTAGCCTGGATACAAGGCTGTTGCTCCCCGCCTTGAGCGGTGGTCCTGGACAGACTGAATGACATAAAAGCTGAGTATGACCACCTACTCTTTGTCAACCCATCACCCTATGGACAAAGATTCTGCCTGAGACAACGCTGGATCCAAGGGGTGCTGAAATCTTTCTGCCTCAGTCACTCTCTCTCTCTGCCCCCCCTCCTCCCCTCTTAAGTCTTTCCAACTCTGTTTTCTGTCTAATGATAAGCACTGTTTGGTGCTTAACCCTGAAGAACTGATAAGTGTTATCTGATATTTGACTCTGAGTAGTTGATTTGTAACACTTTTGCAGTTGTTGAGGAAATTAAATAAAATTGTGTGGTACTGTTCCTCTCTGAGTCATTGTCTGACTCCACTGACTCTGGGGCCCTGCCGAGCAGGGATCCGAATACAGTCAGTGCTCCTTTTCATGGAATCACAAAAGATTCACCTCCCTTGTTCACCCACTGAGTGGGGTGAGACAGGGTCTTATCTTGCAAATCACACTGAGCATCATAATTGATGTAATAACTGTATGACTATGTCACACATAGCATATTTTTGGAAATTACTTTAAAATGTAACATAGTACTTTTTTAGAGGTGCAAAACATTGTCTGTTAATATTTTTTTTAACTATGATGAAAATAGTTTAATTTTAGTCTGTTCTAAGTCGGTGAAAACCCTTATTCTAGTTAAGTACTAAACACAATGACAAAGAGGAAATATTTTTCAAGGTTTCAGTATAACAACTTATTCCTTTTTGAAATATTCACATTTCTTTCCTCTTTTTGCTGGAGCCTTCCCCTGAAAAAGTGCTATGAAAACTTTAATTTTGGTAAATGCAAAATCAAAACAGTAACTTTCAATGTACCATAAGAATTTTCCTTATATGCACTTAAAACCATTTACATACATTTAAAACCACTGACTAGATCATGTTGAAATTTTTTGCTGGAAGGTACAACGGGCACAGGTTCGTAACATGCTCTCTTTCTAGGGCCCTGCTACAGAGCCACACAAGTCTCTCTCTGAATACGGAGGCTATGACGATTTTCTGCTCCCTTTCAGTAAGGAAGGGGGTAGTTTAAGCGTGAGTTAAAAGGAATTAAAGTGTTTGGACATGGTATACAGGAAAGAATTTATAAATTTCATTCATGTCTTCTGGTGGTCACTGAACTTCATGGGCACTGAAACCTTGATTTTAGACAGAGATTCCAGGAGGCTATTGTAGCAGATTTGGATATACAAAGTGGTGCATCTCTTAAGGGCCATAATAAAGCAGGTGAAAACCAAAGTTTCTGCCTTTTTCTGAATGGTGGTGGCAGGAGGATAAAAGTTTGGCCCCAACTGGGTGGTATCCAGACACACATTATTTGCTTAACAGCAGTGCCTGTTAAAAACAAGAATCCAAATGCATTTAAGGTATTTTTCCGTAGTGTGGTAGCACTTCACAATTTTGCATAATGCTCTAAAGATGCAGAGAAGTATTATTATCTCCATTTTACAATTGGCTACAGAAATACTGACACTTCACTGAAATTATGCATAAAAACCTGCCAGAATATAAAACTAAAATTAGATTGTTTGAGTCCTCCATTAGCTTCTTTAGTGCCACTAGCAACTATTTTTCAAATCAGTATCCTGAGTTGCATTGATTGTGATGTCAGATTGCATTGTCTCCAGAATCAAGATGAGGATCCAAAAAAAAAAAAAAAAGAAAAAAAAAGAAAAGAAGTAGGTATAAACTGTGTAAAGAACAACACGCTTAAGGCACAGTATGGAAGAATTGTTTTCTCTGCTGATCTGTAAATACAAATCAGAAGTTCCCAGCCCACAGCCAATCCACTCAAAACAATCATTTAATTTCACATAAGTCTTAACTAAGATATTTTTATATTATTTTGTGTTTTTTTAAACTGTTAACTTTCAAGGAAGAGTGGATTGTCCTTTTATGTTCCAGGGGCTGCCTGGTTTTTGGCACCAGATGAAGGGGAAATGTGGCAAGTTCTGCTCAGCTCTGGCATTGTTTCTTGTCGTGCAGAAAAAGTTATGATATTATGTAAAGAAAAATTAAAAAACCCAAGATTTGTTCACTGTTAATAAACTAGACATGGAGAAATATTTTGACAGTCATTTAATCTGGGGCTGATTCACTTATCCGTGAGAGATTTACAGTTCACCTCATATATGGATTATTGTTCTACTACAGTGGTTTTACTGCTTGACTGCCAAGCAGTTGTTCGTGATTAACACTAGTCTAGAGCAGAGGATCACTATATCCAGACTTCTGTTTAAGTTACCAGAAATTTTTGCCTTGTTTTCTTTTCATTTGCCATTTTGTTGTTGTTCGGAAACCAGGACTGGGAAGTTTGTCTGCCTCATGTTTTGTTCTGTTTGTTTTTGTCTTAATGTAGTCCAAAACCCAAAACTTTGGTTCATTTCCTAATTCTTTTGGTTTTGTGGGTTTTCTTGGAGGTGGTTTTTTGTTGTTTTGGGGTTTTTTGTTTTTGTTTTCACTCTGCATTTTAAATAATGAAGTTTGGGAGAAATTATTTTGCCAAAATCTGAAATCTATCGAACATTATGAGTTAAAATTACCTCTCATGTGATTTCACTGCTTTCATTAGTGCTGTGCCAGTGATTAATTTTTCCTCCTGAGTTCTTATTTTGGCAATGAAAATAAATTATTAAGATTTGCATTCTTGGAACTGCATACCTTTCTCAGTAAATTTGTAAAGTAGAATAAAATAATGACTATTTAGCAATAACTTTGCAAAATCTATCCTTTCAGCACTCTACTTTTTAAAAATATTATTTACGGGGCCATTATAGAGAAGGTCATAGGCTCAGATGGATTTTTCACTTGTGCCTTTATTTTCCTCTCTTTTTGTACCTGATATTACTGTTCCACACCTTCTGTTGTGTAACACTAATAACATTATTTTTCCTCTTTCTAAAACATCAGAAAGCCTATTGAGCTTCTCCAGAGAAGTTTACACTAGAGATATATGAGAAGCAACAATGTTTTTTTGACATTCTGTCCAATGGTAAAATCATGTCATTTATCATTTTCCATTCTTTAAGTGAACTGGATGAGGATTTTTAATCGATAGTTACCACTTTTAATTGCATCCTTTGTTTTTCATGTCTCTCTAGATTCCTGCTAAATCATTTAAAAATCATGTACTCTACCCTTGCTCATAAGAGTGCACTGAAAATATTGAAACCTCTAGATATCTTGTAAACAGACGGATAGAATTTTAACAGAAAGGCGCACTTTTCTGGTTTTGCACAATATGTTCATTTACTTTTTCTTGGTGGAAACCTTGGTTCTGTATTCGTTTACTTAAATAACCAGAAAGGTTAAGGATTATTTTAACCTTATGATAACAACACTAACTAGTTCATGCTGATAATGATCTCTGGAAGAAGGGAAATCCTATTGAGTAGTCTGCTCAGAAAGTGACAGTATAAACCTGAAGAGCAGAGCTGAATGTATTTCTACTTATTGCATTTTTTTTTTCTTGAAAATTAACTTTTAAGAATAACATAGCTTTGCAAAAGTAGAAGATTTTTATTTTTGGCTGTGGTTGGGTTTTTTTAGGTAAACATTTATACCAGCAGGTGTAAAGAAGTGTCTGGTTTTCTTCTCACACTCAGTTGATGCTAAAATTTCACCGGTGAGGTATGGTCATAAAATAGTCGCTTGTGCTGTTATAGAACTGTGTTTTTCAATCTCATTGTGATCAATCAAAGACAAGATCCTGTTTAGCATAAAAAAAAATTGATGTCTGAGAATGAATTGCTAATATTTTCCTGCTAATTCCCCAAGTATTATTTATAAAACTTACTAGTGTATGCCAAATGTTAATATAATTAGACCATCATAAATCAAATTTATTAGCTAGTTGTTTTATGAATTTTAATAATTCTGGATAAAAATGGAGATGACCAATTATTTTTTTTTTAAAGTTTACTCTGTGTCTACATATAAAGATAAGTTACAATAGTACATTATAGATTATTAAGTCTGTAGCATTATGACAATTTTGGCATAATTCTTTTCAAAGTCACTCCTGTATCATGGTAGTCTTCTTGCAAAGTTCAAAAGGTACTAAGATACGGTAAATTTTAGTCATAGATTAAACAATGTTATTTTTATTCCCTATAAAAGACTAATGTCAAAATCTAGAACCTTGATCTCATTATCAGTGTCATATCAACCTGCATTAACTTACCTGATGTTGTTTATCTATTATTTTTTGAAAAATACCTAGTTCTACTTTTAATTTAAAAGAAAAAGAAAAAAGAATGGTTTGTGTATTTCAGTCTTCTTGGAACAACACACCTACGCTCATGACTTCCTGCAGGCAGGTAATTTAGGCGTATGAAATCCCATAACTGTTTGGAAGTGACATCTGGGGGTCTCCTATTCTAGACTACCTCCTGAAATGGGAGCACTGGCAACATCAGGTATGTCAACTGGAGCTTTGTGTACATTAGTGCTGAAAAACTCCAAGGGTGGAGGTTCCACAGACTCTCTGTGCAGCCTGGCTATTGCTGCAACACCCTTGAAGTGAAAAGTACATTCCTAATGGTGAGCAAAGATCAAGACAACAGCAGGACTGACTCCTAAACTGCAGGCACTAATGTGAATTGTTTTACTGTGCACTGTACTATGGAAGCTGTTTAAATTAGCCTTAACAGCGGAAGAACTGGCTGCAATATTCTCCCCAGGTGTTCATTTGAAGCACTGCACACTATCTGATGAAATCTGAAGCATGATCTTTCCAGCAAGAGACTGTGGTACAGCTGAGCTGCTTCCACAGAACTTCATTGTCATCTCATTCGTAGTGTACTTCACTTCTATGTACACTCAGACAGTTTTCCGTGGAGAGCTTATTTAAAAGGCAACATACAATGTCGAGGCTTTTCGTCCTTTGAAACAGGAACTGTGTCCTTTTCAATATGCACCAGGTTGGCAATTCACTCACATATCATTAATAATTGTAAGCCTGTGAGAAAGAATGTAATCTTCCTCTGTAAGATTGACACAAAGCAGTACAATTAAATAAATTTTGTAAATGCTTTGTAGAGAAAAAATATTATTTCAGCCAAGCCATCTCACTAGTAGTGCCAAGCTAAAATGCTGTTTTAAATACCTTCTTAAACATTCTCTTCTTGCCAGCTGCAAAATTTAACACTTCAGTCATCACAACAAAGCATGTATAGTAACAACCATTTATAAATTTCCTTATAAAAAGCCAATTAAATATAATTATATTTTACTACTTATGCTTTGAAATTTGTCACAAAAAAAAGTTTTGATAACTCAAATTCCTAATTCCTAATTAAATTTTAAAGCATTTAAAAAAAATAGATAAACACAGGAAAGATGGGGAGGCACTCTTTATCAGAGAGTGTAGTGATGGGACAAGGGGTAACAATTTTAAGTTGAAAGAGGGGAGATTTAGATTATATAATAGGAAGAAATGTTTTCCTGTGAGGGTGTTGAGGCACTGGAACAGGTTGCCCAGAGAAGCTGTGGGTGCCCCATCCCTGGAGGTGTTCAAGGCCAGGCTGGATGAGGCTTTGAGCAACCTGGTCTAGCGGAGGGTGTCCCTGCCCATGGCAGGGGCTTGGAACTGGATGATCTTTAAGGTCCCTTCTAACCCAAACTGTTCTATGATTGCATGATTTTCAAGTTTCTGAAGTGGGGAAGTGCTGAATGAAGAACTGTAAATTTCAGAGAAGGCCTAATAAGGCCATGTCTCTGTTGACAACACATTGTTTCTTATAGTGAATTATCTAGCTCATTCTCCTTTTAATTGGGGCAGACCCTACAAAATGAAGCTTACACCATTTAAAACTTAATTAATCAGTGAAGACGAGGTGTTATGGGGGTATATATTCTGATAATAATGTTACTTTATCCTTCAGAGTAATATGCAAAAAATAGAAATAAGTAGATGGAGTCAAACATAGTATCTGCTGGCAATTAGCTGTTTGAAGAAGGAATATAGATTACTGCAGCCCTTGATTAGGTGCACCTTTGTTATTCCTGCCTCTGACTCAGGTCTGTTTTCATGTCTGCTGTCCACTACTACACCTAAATCTCTTGCAGCATGCCACTTTTCACAGTTCCTCCCAGTTATACTGTCCTGGTTTTGGTTTCTTTTTCCCTAGATGCATTAGCCTGTGCTTTTCTATGTATATTTTGTTATTCCCTGCCTGTGTTTCTCCAAGTTCTTGTGTCCCTGCTGTTGTCCTCAGTCGATTATATAGTACTTCCCAATTTAATACTATATGTGAATTTAATTCTGCTGTTTATCTTCAAATTATTAATGAAAATGCTAAATAACAACAGACCTAATGTTACACATGACACAAAAAATACCTAGGAAAGTTTATGTTGCCATTTATGATTTATTATCTATATAGAGCATTTCTGTTAGTATTAATTTTTTGTTTGAACCAGAAAAAAATTGTGCAGGTATAAAATTGCACAGATGTTGTCTAAATGCTTATGTTAGATACATAAATGATACACAAATTAAAGATACACAAGTATTAAAATACTTCTGTTTCTGCATCTTAAGAAAAAAAATTACCTGCTTCTGGATAGTTAATTTAACTATTTTTACTTTTGAACATGCATGTTGATTGTTTCCTGCTTGAAACAACTACACAATGAAGACTATACCAGGGCTACCAGCAGGAAGCTAACAACTGGTGTATTGGTGAAAATAGTTCATAAGGCACTCCTATGCTTTTTTTCATATTTTTTTCTTTCTTTGCCAGACGGAGGAACAGATGGATGTATAATGCACACAAAAACTGGGCACATGATCTCAGCTCTCAACCAGCAGCCACAGTAAAATGCACAAAAATCAGGTATGGCTACTCTATAGTTGCTGGCTGCAAAAGGATTGACTCAGTGCCATAAAACCAAATTTCTTAAGTGAATATTTTTTTGTTTTCAACTTCCAAAAGCTCAGTTAGAAAATTTATTTCTGGGAAATAGAACTATCACCATCATTAGTGTGATTTATGGTTGCAAATCATCAGATAAGTGATAGCACACTGCTTCATTAATTCTTTATGGTTTGTTTTATGCATTTTGATAGGTCTTCTGTACTTGTGGTATGCTCCCTCTCATATTTCTAAAATATCTGTGTTTAGTACTTATTTGTTCATCTCAGTGGTTGTGTGCACTATGTTTAGAACGCTGATTTTCAGTAATGATAGTGTAACTTTCAAGTATAATAATATATGTTAATTTTTTTGTCCTATACATACACTATTCCCTCATTCCCAATATAATTGACATTTCAGTCTCAGCACAGTAAGAACACAATCACTGCTGTAAATGCATTGTCAGATTGTGCTTTGGTTTGCCGAAACTGTTCCTATATTAATTTGGGGTCATTGACTGTTAACAATATGAAATGTCATGAATATGAACTAAATCAATGTGATTACCACAGTGGAAAAATTAATCACCGAGCTTGTCTTTATCATTTGACTACCAACAGATAGAAGCCTATAAACATAAAGGCAACTAAAAAGTACCTAGGTATGCTCTTGCATATTTATCCATTTGATAATATCTTTGAAAAGAAGGCTGTAAGGGACAGTTTCAACTTTTGATGCAAAAAACTGAGAAGTGAAAAAATATTCAGTAAATAAACATAATTTGCAGTCCTTTTTCTAACTCATAATAAATATTCATAATGTTAAGTCATAAAATACTTCAGTAAAGAGTCAAGGAATAGGTAGGGAAGGTGTAAGGGAACAAATAAAAAGCAAGCCAGAAGGTTTCTACAATGGTAACATGGAGCTTTGTTTCCATGATCACCTGCATAAAAAATGTAGATGTGCACAAGAAGACATTATAAGCATTTAAGGGGATTATGTTTGGAAAACAAAGCCAAAAGCTTTTGGTAGTATTTGTGTTATAATGGCTGTTTAAAAAACAAACTATGATAATGTATTTCACTGTGGAACTTAATTGTAAAGCCAAGATAATAACACGAAAGTCAAATAATTTGATGAATGATTCTGTACTAAAAAATACAAGGA
Organism: Pterocles gutturalis; assembly: GCF_000699245.1. Classification (NCBI taxonomy): domain Eukaryota; kingdom Metazoa; phylum Chordata; class Aves; order Pterocliformes; family Pteroclidae; genus Pterocles; species Pterocles gutturalis. The sequence continues at coordinate 25,897 of NW_010134429.1, read as the reverse complement.
AAGGGATTGTGAAAAATAAATTACAAACTGTCTAAAAGGCAATAGATACTGGATTCATCATATGTGCATAAATATTCATAAATATACTCACTTATTTGTATATTAAATATCACATTGTTGTTCACATTGCTCAGTGGTCATTTTTGCAATTGGTTTCATTACCATGAAATCATCATGTTATACTTTTCAGTGCAACCAAATAAAGATCCATGAGTAATGCCCAAAACAAAGTTTCAAAGTCACACGAATGACTAGTTATAGGAACATATGTTTAGGTTCCTGGTAGAATTGCTAGCGGCTTTATGTCCTGTAGATAAAGGAACACAGTAATTTGACATCTGAGGAAGTAAATAACTGTAGAGCTCATATAAGAAGTCAGTGTTACATACAGAATTATTTAGAAATACATAATGAATATGCCACAAGAAAAAAATTAAATCATGCAAAAGAAATCAATATTTTTATTAATATATCATTAATATTCTTAATTTGGTAACATTCCACATAATAAATGAGCTGATAACATTTTAAGAGCTTAGGCACTGAAGAATTGTTGACAAATTAAAAATGTTCATAAAAATCAAAGCAAGACAGAACAATTAAATATGACTTCACATTTTTTCAATATTTCCAAAGCAGAAACTGAGCAGAATTTGACCTCTCTTTTCCAGCAAAGTTTGGGACAGACATCTGGGGATCAATTTATTTTGGCATCTCACACACAATTTCGTAATCATATTTAAAACAATCATATTTTAAACAGGGTTTTTTTTGTGGCAATGGAGGAAAATATTGCATGTATTTTTTGCTGTAATATAATACTGACGAATATTTAACCCATCATAAATGATATTTATAGATTCCGTTATAAAAGAACTATGAATTATGTGTAATGGCACAAAAAAAAAAAATCAGAACCTTTTTCATGAGTATTATAATAATATCATTGAGCACGACCAGAAAAAATAGCTTAATCTCTAGGTATGTTCAGACAAGCCATTTCATACACTAGATGTGTTCTTGGTTAGCCTTATATGCTTTTTTTCTATACAGTAAATTCAAAGAGTGGTTTGCAGAATTTCTTCACAGATTAAGGCAGCAACAAAGATTCCTACCATACATTGGTCCTTTTTAGTTCATTGAAAGAGAATTGTAAAAATACTTATTTCCTTCATTACATGCTTGGGAATCATTCTAAGTCTCCCTTAATTTAATGATATGAATGTGCTTAGATGATTTAACATTCATCTATTTTTCTACAGTCTTTAAACCTAACCATAATACTAGAATAATATGAGCAGCATTCCCATTGGCAATTGCACATAAAGGTTATACTTTCTTAGGAGAACATCTTTCCTTTTTCATCCACCATCTTCTTTCTTCTTTTCATACACCAAGTTTCAGTTCAGGATTTCAGAAATTCTGTGTGTGACAACTTTCCATGCCATCACCACTCCTGAGTATCGGAACTTGCGGTAAATGTTATGGTTACAGTCTGTTTCAGAAAAAGATATTTGAAGGGACAAATGCTAATTCATACCTGTGATTTATTGTGTGTATGTTTACAATAAATTCCCTTACACTTCCTCTTGAACATTTACCTCTAACACGGTCTATTTGTCCCCTTGTCTTTGTCAGCTGCTTGTAATTTGGGTTTATTTACAAAGGTTCAGTTTAGTGATGCTCCCATTTAACAATTCTCAACCTTCTTAACTTTCAGTAACATGAATATCCTATGTACTCAATTTACATTGAAAATCAGGGACTAGGAAGCGGCTGAAAACAAAGAAAAAATCTGTATTTTGCAATCAACAAATCCCCCTTAGTCCATAGACTAGCATATTTAAAAAAATAATAACTGTGCCCATTCCTATTTATTTGTCTTAGAGTGTTTACTCTATTAGTGCAGATTTTGAAGGAGTATTATTATACAATACTTTGGTATCAGACAGTATATACCAAAATTACGGGTCAAGTATGAAAAGATAACATAATTTGAATGTTAGTAGTGGAGGTCTGCATGTCAATTAGAGGAAAATGCTAAAATTCATCAGTATTTTAACTAAATGACAAAGTAGTAAAAATTTGGCAATTATAGATCGTTACATATGGCAGTGTTTTCACTGAAGCCTAAATCAGTGACTATTTATTAAGGGTTACATTTTAAAATATGCTCCAATCTAATTTTTCAAGATATCCTCCTGGAACACATATTCTCAGTGGGAAGGCTCTGAATCCACACAATGTTTTTACTCAAATTTTTGTAGTTAAGCTCATAGTTCCAGAGTATTTGTAAGCTAGCCATGTACTGCTCATTCCTCTTATTCTCAATGTTTTTAACTGTCCTTTACACACACTGGTTTCCAGTAGGTACCAGTATGAACCAAGGAAAGAGTCTGAAATGAGGCAGCATTAGAGAAGTGTCCCCTTACTAAAGTAATAGTTTCTACACTGATCAGTTCAGGACATGTTGCTGAAACTGAAGAGAAATATGGAGGAAAAGCATTTGGGGTTAGGAAGTGGAAGGAAAATGCAAAAGGGCAATTTTCCCTAACACAGAGCAGGAACATGTACATGGTGTGCTAATTTTCAGGCTATGCATAGAAAATTAATTGTAGGAAATACTAATTGACCTCTACAGGTTTACTCTTTGAGCAAAAAAGGTGTGTTCATGAAATCAAGCAGTTGCACTAATTTAATAAATTAAGGCTACTGTCTTGTGCATTCAGATACTTCATTAAGAGTAAGTGAACTCACAGAAAGGTTCACTTCTGGTTGCACGCTTCTTCCTTTGTAAAGTTCATTGAAAATTTTGCCCTGAATGTCCAGAGGATTTTCTCTAATCAACGTAATTTTAATATCCCTAGTTGGAATTTATTTTGTTCAGTGTGAAGAAGACCTTATGCAGTAGTCTTGGAAAAATAGTAGGTACAGTAGTCTTAGAAAAAATAGTAGGTACATTGGGAACAAAAAAATAAAATTAATTTTATGCTGATTTATTCAAAGAAGGAAGCTAGGATATTCCAAAGACTATCTTTGTCAAAATGTACTTCTCTTATTCTGTTTAAGGTATACATACAGTCTTCATCAGTATCTGTAGTACCAACTGGACTATGAAGAAAAGAGCTCCTGTGTAGTGACTTTAATTTAGATTAGGAAGATTCTCATCCCTGTTATTTACCCATACATCGTAAATGTAAAATTACCTAGTCCCATTTGTGTCATAGCCATCAAAATTATTTTCAGAGTTTACTCTTGTCTGTGTGTTTGGACATATAGAAATAAATATAAGGCATATAAAAATAGATATAGAGGTTTTATATATTCTCTTATTAACACTGAATTTCCATGTTGAGTCTTTTACTACTACTAAGTACTCTCACTCGAATAGGGAATTTGTGTCTGGTTAATCCAGATATTTCTCTAACAAAATTAAATTCCATTTTAAGGGTGTAATACAAATACTGATGTTTTTATTTTTACAGCTTTTTAAAATTTATTTTGAACAGTGAAGTTCTGTTGGATCTGTATTAAAAACTGATTGTGAAACACTGAGTTATAAAAGATTGCATGATGAGGTAAAACAAGCAGGATCTAAAATCTGTCACTTCTGTAACGTTTTCTGAAGACTTTTTTACAAAAAATACATAATTTTTTGACAAATGCAATATTTTTTCTGTTGCCTATTGTGTCCAGTGAGCAGACATTTCACTTTTTCTTAAATAGAGTTCCATATTTGCATGCATATATTAAATCCTTATGAGATAACTGCGCAAAATTCACCATACAGTTACATGAACTCTGGGTACAGACGGAGCTAAGAGAATGGAAAAATGGCAATGTGCTGGCAATAATCCAAAACTAACAAGAAATATTTTTCAGAACTTAACATATAGAGAAGCAAGTAAATATCATAACGTTGAGGGAAAATAAATAATAGGATCTTTCAGCAAGTTTGCAATTATATACCTGTAGAAAAAGACTACATCTACCTTTCAAAATCATACATAGCATGAGGTATTTAGTTAAAAGATTTTAATCTAAAAAAGGTAAATAATATTACTTTGTTCATCTTTCTCAGTAGAAAGATTGTAATGGTGTTTTGACTATAAACAACTTCAAAAATAGAGTTAATTCATTTTTCAAAAACTAATACAAATTTTAATAGTACTTCATAGAAAGTAAATTGTAGAGTAAAACGTTTTGTTAGCATAAGCTTTCTTGATATTTTCTTTAAAAATATATTTTATAAAAATAACAGTAGATACAGATATTGCGTTTTTATAAATATTGCAATTCTTATAATATAAACTCCAAACCCCTTCAGTCTGAATCGTAATCTTGTCTCTTACATAACATCTTTTCTGATGTAAATTTTCTCTGAACTGCTTCTGTGAAGGAACACTTAATTAGAATAAAAAGCAGAGAGGCTTCATGTTCATATGGTACTTCTTTTCCCTCCTTTCAAACAAAGCCAGAATGGAGCTCTCTTTCCTCAAATTGATATGACTAGCTGCTGGTGAATCCTGTAAGATCAACAGAGAAATAATGCAGAAGGTGTCATTTATATTTAAAAGTACCATTCAATTATTATGAATGAATTAGATTTTTGTAAAACAAATTTTGGATTAGATCTTTGTAAAAATAAAATTTATTGTTAAAAAAACCCCACAATCCTCAGTTTGAAATCCTTTTACGTCTTCTTAGGGTGCAAATATATAAAATATGGCTGATGCAGCTATTCCGTTTACTTCTAGTATTAATACTGATAGCTTCTTCATTTAGTCCTTTTTTTAAAAACCAGCAGCCAACTAACCAGCCAAATGTTCTTCTCCTTCATGTGGTTTCCCGAAATAAGCTATTCAGTTGCTGTCATGGTTTCAGATGTGGGTCTATAAGGCAAGAAATTTTGGTTCTTGTGGTAGCATGCCCACTTGTATTCAGGGGTATATAAGTTCATCACAATATTTCTAGAAGACTTCTGAATCTACAAATTTCTGAAGAAATACAGTATTATGCAATGTATAATTAGAAGTTTCCTTTAAGTGTTTGTACCACTGAGCAAGAATTTAGGAAGTTTCATAAATATAACAAATATCATCAACTGTATTACGGATACACTCTCTCTGTTAACTTTTGAAATTAATTGATGCACTTTTAATGTTAAATGTTATGAACAGTTTTAAAATGTATACATTTCTTCTTTGTATTGTAACTCTTAACTTTCTGGAGAGTAGCCAGAAGTAGATTATTGTTATTTAAAAAAAAAAAAAAGTATTCGTAAAAGTCATAACATCTGAAACAGTGTCCTACTGCCCTGGAGACGTTAATTAAAGAAAACATTATGGCAGTTATTCAAGAATCGAAGTGATGCTTCCTTTAAGTCTACTGAATATGTCACTGTTTAGGACCCATAAACTGTATGAAATAATTTTAATAGCAGTAAATCTGCAGAATTATTCCATATCCAGGATGATAATTTGGAAAAGTTATACTTCAGTGAGGTGTCTTTCAAATTAAAAGTTATTTAAGGTCTAAAATAAATTGGCTATAGAATATCATGTTTTCTGATGGGAATAATAGAGAAAAGATGGCTGGAAGTTGTTTGTTACAATGATAAAATGAGGTTTTACTTCTGGTTATTATCAGCCCATACATTCATCATTATATACTACTCAGTTTTTTTATTATATTGATTTATTTTATCGCCCAAGACAGATTGTACTTGTATGAAATTCAGAAAACATTGATTTACTTAAATTATTTAATGCTTTAGTGTATGGCTATTATGTCATTTAACACTTTAGACAAATCAATACATTTTTAAAAATTGCTTTCCTTACTCAGAAAGTTTGCAAATGTACTTTTCTGGAATCGTTAGTTTGCTATAAGGTGATGATGTTTTATAAATAATCTATTTTAAAACAATGAGTTATATATCTGTGTATGAATGCATAAATAGTTACAAGTAAAATGAATAATTCAATGTTGCCTAAAGCATGCTGTGATGTAGAATATACATTTAAATTTGCAACATTATTCTCAGACATGTCATGGTATGGCCATATAAAGTTTTTTTGTTTAGTTAGTGACAATTGCTGGATGTTAAGAATGTTCCTCCCAGTACTTTAAAGACTGGAAAATTTGACTGTTTGATGCAGAACAACCTTCTATTGCCTGTGGAAAGGTCTAAGGCGGCAGATAAATCTTGAACACTAATCGATTTTTCTAGTTGGGTTACAGATAAAAAGTATATGACAAGTGAAAACATCATCTCCACATAGATAACTCCATCATAAGAAAAGAAATCAGTTCCATGTTCTTACTGAAATGCACAGTTCTGAGACAATTGCTTTTGTACCCTGTTGGCCTTTGGCCTTTACTCCTTGTAAACAATCACTTACGGTTAGTGAACAAAGGTTTTTTGTAAAATAAAAAGTCTCACATTGATTAGAAGAGGCATTGATTCACGTTAAAAATATATATATTTTTTACTAAATGTGTGCTAGAACAAAGAAGCTGTTGAACAAACAGCTTGTACAACAACCTTTCTCTGCAAAAAAAATCCTTTTCACCTGCTAAATAGAGCAACAAGAGACTGAGGGTTAATCCTGAAAGGATTTATTATTCAAATTTCAATGTATTGACAACAATACACAAGATTTCATATTTTATTAGAAAGTAAGCATTTCAGTTTCATCCATTCATACAAGAAAAAATATTCAAATCTGTTTGGGATACTTTTATCTCCCTCACAGCAAAAATCTTCTGAAAAAAAAACCCCATGTTTGGTTTCTTTATTGGTAATTTATTTCTTCGAAATTAGAATGCATGCTGACTATTTCTTTTGACTGGATATTTCAAACTTCCTCATGCTCATGTTGGATAACTGATGAATTAGCAGGATATCTTTTTCCCCTTGTTTAAAGTTCCTTACTTCCATATATCTGCTAATCTAATTACAAGGAAAAAAAACTTCCACCTATCTATTACCAGTTTCCTTTTATTTTTCTCATCCCTTTCTTTAGCAATGTTAACTCCCATAGACTCATGTTAACCCACATTAATGCTGTGGAGCAACATCTCTAACATAAGTAGCAGTATACAAGATTATTTCTAAAGCTTAAAACTGTACATATAATCCATATGCAACATTCATTTCCGTAGAGCTTTAAAGTTCAAACTTGCTGCATTTCAAGATACCTTCTCTTTTGCTCTAGCGTCCATTGAAATTCCTCTGTAGGTAGCCGTATGGATCAGTTTGTTCAATAACATGTCCAACCTGAAATAGTATAGTGTGGTAGTTAAGAAACACCTTTAAGAATCTTAAACCACCCCTTTTTTAGAGGTCAGAATGCATTTACATTGAAATCTTTAAAATTGCCTTCTCTCTGAATGAATTGTCTAGGGGTTTCTACAGTAACATATATGTTTTCTGCAGTACTTGACATTTTACTGATATTTTGTCAGATGTAGAAATATTTTTATGGGAAAGACTGCTGCTTGGGAATTACACAACTGTAGTGCAGGCTCACATCTGTTTATCTAGTGAGGTGCTGCATGGAAGTACTCTGCTATTTAAAATATTTGAAATAAAATTGTGTCAATTCTGAGGCTCTTATCGTGCAATAGAGGTATACTCAATAACTAGTGAAAGATGTCCCTGCCCATGTCAGAGGAGTCAGACTAGATTATCTTTAAAAATCCCTTCCAACCCAAACCATTCCATGATCCTATGACTCTATCATCTACCTTCCGGCCACATGGAAGTTTTGTCTGACCTGGAGGGACACAAAGAGGAAGAGCCAACTGGAAATTCCCACTGCCTTCTTGTTGAACTAAAGGGTGCTCCTAAAAAGACTCAGAAAGTCAGGATATATCCTCTTCAGCAGAGGAGCCTCTCTTCCAAGGGACAGAAGACGTAAGATGCAAAGTGAGTATATTATGAACTGTGGGAACTATATGCTTATATAAGGAATTCAAATTAATAATAAGTCTAACAAAAGTCTAGCAAAAATCACACTGCCAGTCTTACAGCATTTCAGGAGAGATACACAGATTGTGGCTTTGCTGGACATGTCTTTCAAACAAGCAAAGAATATATAACAATATATATTGAAATATCCAAAGATGTTTTTAAGGAGTTTTTACTTTTTGTTTGCTGAATGATTGGTTTCAGTAGGAGATTCTACACAGGGGGTAATGAAGGCCTTGACTGACTAAAACAAAAAACCCACTGACATGTCATGGTGAATAAAAACATGAAAATATGTGGAAGAAAGCTGAAACTATCTATCTTCCCTATAGCAGTGTTCCCTTATGATATATAGTAGTGTTCCCTTATGAAATACAGACAGCAAGACAGGAAGAGAGGTCTCATCTGACACATTTAGTAGAGGAATGGAATAATGATTTGGATTTAAAACATTAGGAGACATTGTACTGGGCAATTCAAAGAAGGACACTTATTTCTTATTTCTTAAAAATCCTTTCCTTACAAGCATAGCATTCCGGTGGACTGAGCCACCAACAGCTTGGTTCATTCCATATGTAACAATCAGGACCTGTGCACCTAATTAACAAGCAGATGGCAATAGCCCTGTGGGTCCTTAAGTCAGTAAGGGTTTTTGTGCTCCACTGGTTATGTCACAATATCCTTTCTTAAGGGATGCATATGCCAAGACTGGATAATGGCACAGCAGATGCTTCATCTTGATTTCAGGATGGCAGCAAGCCAGACAAGATCCCAAGGTAGTGTCCAGACTGTTACGGAACGAGCTTAATCTTGTGTTTCCCAAGAGTGTTGAAGAGAATAATCCAGCATGGAAGTGGTTTTGAAATTCAAAGAGCAAGAAGGAAGTAGTGGAGTGACCTCTTCAGGTAACATACGGCATGACCAACATCCTAAAGAGAGGTTTGGCACCCTCCACTCTGTTGAGTGTGCTGTTGACCTTTCCATTTTAGTTCTGTCTGATGGCATTCCCAGACACTTTCTAGGGACAGCAATTCTAAACTAGCTTGCAAATTCCTGTCCCATTGGGACAGGTGGGCACAAGAATGAGACAAAGGTCATCCTGCAGTGGTGAACATCTAGCTAAACATGTATGAAAGGCATGAATATTACCTGTAACTGTAGAACAAAACAATGTTATTTCACTTTGCATTTACAGTGTCTTTTTTGTGGAACACTCAGGGTACATGATTTCCGTATTACCAGTAAATGATATTTTGGGCAGAACCATGACTGTAAATATTATGGTATACACAACAATGGAAAATTTAACCCAATATACAAAAACCTAGCAGGTAAAGGTCCAGTAAAGTGTCTGTTTAGGTGAGTGCTGTACCATTCTGACATTCAAGAAACTTGGGGACACCAGTCATCAAGTTGCACACTGTAACAAAACCCCTTTTCTGATTTTGGATTCTACTGAGAAGAAACATCTGCAAGTGGGATTAAAACCCTATAATGTCAGCATGAGTTAATTCTCAAGAAATGTAGGCACCTCAGTTGCTTTCTGTTTGTTCACAAGTGATCAGCTTGTTGGAATGGTTGTCCAGTTGCTGTAGGACATACATTTGCTCTATAACCATGCCTGCTTTATTGTAGCAGTCAATGAAAGCTGAAACACAGTCCTGTCTCTGGCCAGTCTGTAAGTGTAGGAACTCTTAAGGCAATGATCAGTATCCATAAACATGACCAAATGTATCTGTAATCGTTTAACCCAGTACGATACTAGGATGGATCACATTATTTGGGGTTCCCAATAATGCATGTTGGACATAGATTTTCTCCAAATAAACCATGATCTTGATTATTACTTAGAGCCATTTATGTATACTTTTAACATTCACTGATATATTTTGCATTGTACAGTCACTTTTTATTAGAATTTTTGAGTAGTTGCAAGGAGATATAAATTAATCCAAAATGTAATTGGTTTAGGCAACTACTTTGCTTTATGGCAAGCTGAATTATTTTGGATAGTAAAAGCTCTCAGTTAAGGAGAAGTCCTGTTACTTCCCATGACTGCCATGATTTCATTGTTACAGAATGGGCAGTAAATGAGGAAGCCGAGCAGAGAGGTCTTACCTTTTTCTACCACATCCTAAAGAATTCAGTACTTCAGTAGCCTATTGCCTAGGACTGAATAAGAACATGATCTACAGACTACTGAGTTCACTTGACACAAATACCTTCTGCAGAGTCATGACTGACAAGTACTGTTAATGCTGTAAGCTCTAGAAATACGGTGTGTGCCTAGTCCTTTCCTTTGCTATTCAGGGAGAAGATTCCATCCTGTCATATTAAACATCCTTTTATAGGCAATTCTGCCTTGGTTCTTACAATTTTTCTGCTTTAATTGAAATTAATACTGTTGACTGATTCTCTTTAAAAATTCATATGCAAAATTGGCTTACAAGTCAGCTTTAGAGATCTGAAAATTGCTTAATGTAGCATTTAGGCACAACTGACTAAAGAATAGTCCTGTAATTGCAGGGGAGGATAGAGTCAGTCACTTCCCCGTACTAGAAGTAGTGCTGTGCTTTTTTTCTTTTCTCTTAATGCATTAAAATCAGAAAAGGAGCTAACCTGACTGGTCGTTCCCCAGCAGTCCTGGGGATGTGTCTACACTAATGTTTTAGCTGAGATCAGGAGTGCAGTGATGAAGCAAATGTCCCCACCATCCCACTTACTGTGCTTTGTCTCACATCACCCAGCAGCCACAGAGCACATGCACCGGATTCTTCTGGGAAGAAACTAAACTGGAGGACATGTTTCAGGAGCACACTCAGTGTGCTTTGACAGGCAGTCCATCCACAGGACCAGGCTGGCATTTGTCTGAAGTGATTCAATTTGATTCCATTTTCTCAATAATACTTTTACTGACTTTAATGTTTCCTCTCTAGTGTCATGGTTACATGGTAAAATCTGTCGCTTTAGTATCCTTTTGGCATCCCTTTACCAAACATGTGAAAGCAATGTCCTTTTCCTACTGCCTTGTTTCAGGTGGTATTCCATGATGATGAAAGCTTTAAAGTCCCTTGCCCAACTGGAAAACTCAAACCTCAGAGTCATCATTAGTTTTCACAGCTTTCCTTCCACATAATCTTTCACTTCATGTGGAGAAGAGTATCTTCAACTTCCCAAATTGCAGTGTTGCAGTTAGCCTTTTCTGCCTGCCCTTTGGAGTGACTTGATCACACAAATTCTATGGAAGTTGGTACGTTAAAAAGGTACTGTCTCCTATATATTCTTTTCTACTGTCACTGTGTTGCTTTTAACAACTACTTTTTCTTTCACTTGGTGATTTTTTTAAATCTTCCATTTCATGTAGTACCAAACAATGTTCTCTGATCAAGCAGTCACCAGAGGACTTAAGATAAAGTTATTGCAAAGGCAGGGCATTGACACCTGCACAGAGAAACTCTTGAACAGGGTGCCAAATAGCAGGGGTCCTGCTTGCCTTCGGCAGTCCTGCCTGCGTAGGGAAGAGCATGGGTTCTGTGGCAGCTGGGAGGAAGACAAGGAGAAGAAAGGTGATTCTGCACCCTAGGAACCAAAATATTCTGTTATATGTCTGACTTTGACTATAAGACACAGATCACTTCAATGCTTAGGTTTTAGTTCTTCAAAGCTAGATTAAATTATATTTCAAATGCTTAAAGTGGAGGGGGAATTAACTCATTTGCTGGGTAAATGCCTCTACTATCAGGGGAAGAAGGTCTCTAGTACTGAACACTTTTGGATCAGTCTGACAGAAATAGGGAGAGAATAAACATTCCTCAACATGTCAGAAATTATCTTGTGCAGTTATTTCATGAAAAATAATGCTACCAAACATTTCCCAGTAAAGCAAGACTGGAGGTGAGTCAGGATATTCACAATATCCTGGCTCCTGCCTTTATGGCAATTAAATGGATCATTGAATGCTATTACACAAAAGTCACAAGAGATATGCTTTGTGCTATGTCTCCTAATGATTGTTTGAGCTTATCAATTAGATAAACACAAGATCTTTGCAAAATCCCTACCATAGCGTGCCTGATATCCTTTACAGTTCTTAATAGCGCAGCAAACAAATAGCTGAAAGAAGCTACTTATAGCCAGATTCATTTTTCATCTCATTGTAATGTACTTTTTTGATACCTACCCTCTCTTCTCCTTGTGTCTTTCTTTCAGCAGGCTAGGAAATAATTTTCTCTTGCCCTTCCTCTCCAACTCAGCAGATTCAATACTAAATTTTAGTATTCCATTTGATTCTCGTACCTGCATTATCCAGTACTGGGGTCCAGGTAGGAACAGTTTTCTGTTTAATTATTTGTTTATCTTTTTCAAATGAAATGTGATACTCACTAAGATAGTATCTTATTTATGGCAACATTTTATTTCCTGTGGGTCTCCTTGGTTTTTGTGTTCCCTGATTTAATGCAATATATTATTATATACATAATAACTTGGCCCTAAGCGGGTAGACAAATCCTTTGATACTAACCTTAAAATGTTTTGAGCACATTTTATTTCTGTATTCTTTCATGGTGAATGTATATCATTCAGTAATTTAATTTGTAAAGGGATTACTTCAGAGTAGTCTCATTAGAGATGATCATATTACCAGATAGCCCTACATAAAACAGTCTCATTAACTGTGCCTCAGGATGTCATTTTAGATAACTATTTTGTATCCCAGATATAAATTCATTACATGCTTCAAATTGGCTTCAAACCTTAAACTGACATGTGTTCTGTATGATGTGTGTTAAACACGTTTAGTATCTTTGGTTTTGTAATTTGTAAATATAGATGTCTCCAGTAAAATTTTAAATAATTTAAATGCAAGTAGGGGTTTAAAGTACTGTGTAACCATATACTGTAATTATGCTCTGTCTCACATAAGAGATATGATTCATATTTTCGACTTATTTTCGATCTTGTTGCTCAGATTGTCTTTAATCCACTTTTTATATTGCTGCAAGTATCTCATATAGACTATCTGAAACTAGTAATAGATTATTCCTGTTGATGTTAAGAGGATTTAAAATTAGCCCTTCTTGTTCCTGATTGTATAAAGATAAATTAAAACAAGAGACACTCAGATTTTTGTAGGAGGAACATACTTCTAGCACAAAACGTAGTGAGGAAGGAACTGTATTATGTATACAACTAGTGAGCAGTTTCAGAAATGTGACACTGCAAATCGAGAAATTATTTATATGTAGTTATCATTCAATTTTCTGTACATTGGGTTTTTAAATGCAAGAAGCCATCTGGCTATGCCTTCTGGAACAAAGAAGGGTAATGTTTGGATTCAAGCTGATGGAAAAAGAAGGTTGACACAGGTGTAGTGAAACATGAAGAATTCTTCCAAGTTCTTTGGCTGTGACATTGCTTGAGACTTTAAAAATATTTCCCTTACCATTCAGTAGACGTTCCATCATTCAGTAGACCTTCCAGTGAAATATAGAGTCAAACCATTCTGCTAGTTTTTGGTGCTGACTGAATCTTTGGTGCTGATCTTCCTACTTCACTGAACAGGATGGAGAAGGTTTCTCAAACAGCTGTTTCGGTTCCCTAAACTGGCAATCAAATAGTCTGTCTTAATCTCCTCTTCAAATAGTTGTTCATTCAACCCAAAAGGATGGTGCTTTTCTTCTTCCTCTGTCCCTCCTACAGACTAATATGTGCATCAAGGATGTGCTATTTACTTTTGGCTAGTTGCCACAAAATATCCATTTTTTTAAGTTGTATAACAAATTTCAATAAGAGCAGACAATACACTATAATATGACAATTTAGACGATCACAGATGATTTATGCTTTACAATTTTGTTCAAATTGTACTTGTGACTTGTTTGAAAGATATGTCCAAGACTCTGTGAAATAGTATAAAGTATTGTGAGCCTTGCTTCCCTAGAGGGAGAGAGCGCAGGCATGAGAAATTGCATATCTACCACTAGACACTTCTGTAGGACTCTGAAGTGAGATCTATGATTTTAGGCTGTCTTACTGAATGTCTAGATGCAGGCAGTAGGAGGACTGTTCAAGTGACATTCAGTCAAGTGCCCACATTATAATGATAACATATAGCTCTGCTTTGTCTTTATCTCACATAAGACTGCCACTATCACAAGAATGGTTAAAAGTTTTTGAAAAGCTGTTCTTGATGAAGAATGGCAGACCGAAGCACTACCCTAGTAAGCCAGTGATTATAGTGGAAGACAGAGGAAAGAAAAATTGCAGAAATGGCCTAATACCTTGTTTGGAAGGCACAAAAAGCAGCTCATTAATTTAGTTTAAGGTTTACATACAGCAGAACCGCATTCCAAAGTAGTGCTTTCTATCAGTTCTGTCTGGCTCAGAGACACTGCTGCGTTCTGGAAGCCAGCTTTGTTTTATGATATTTATGTTTGTTATTTTGTCAATTCTTGGCAGGACTAAAGTAATGCAACACATTAGAATTTGAAGCTGGGATGCTGGAGTTTATCCAGCCATCCCAGAGGAGTGTGAGGACAGGGAAGCAGAAACTATGATTGGAGAATATTTTAGCCAGTAACGCTGGTGCTTGAAATCTGTAAGATGTTGTGCACAAAACTCGCTCTCTTAATTTATTTTATGGTATGGTATTATGGATAAGAATTTTACTAAAGAATGCTCAGCGGTGAGACTTTTCTTTCTTACCAAGGTATTTCAGACAACTCTGCTGATACTAGCTCCAGCAGCATCACGCTGGGAAAGACACAGATCTGATAGAGGCAACTGTCAAATCATATACACTTGTGTAGCTCTTAACAGCATTCTAAATCTACACTAAATACTTAATAGCTAAAAAAAAAAAAAAAATCAGTGTAATTTAAGAAATGAGTGTGATGTAGTACAAAGCTGTTTAACATTTTAGTTGTATTCACCACTAATTTTAGTCTCAGTGGGGATTTACAGTGCAGTCTTACAACTTTGATGCAAGAGTGGCAACAGAAAGATCAATACTGGGAGAAAAGACTGCAATAGATCACTGAGCTACAGAGAGAGCTGAGTGAAAGGGAATGACCTAAAAGCAGGAATAGTCAAACATTGGTGTCTGAGGGCAGATGAACTCCACAAAAGCAGTATAATTGAAATGAATACCTGTGTTCATGGTAGGAGCAGTGTGGGACTATAATTTAAAATTGTAAAACAATTTCCCTCTTTAATTTATTTGAATTAATTGTTTTCAAATTGTAAGATGCTATCTGTAAAGTGCTAAAAATGTGTGTTAAACATTTTTTTAAGCCAATGCCCATTATGAATCTCTACATCTGACAGGATAGCAAGGTGGAGGCAAAGCGACACTTGCAGTCCCCACTCACACGTAGAAATCCTTTTTTTTCTTACAGTTTTTGTGGAAATCTATGCCCACATTTGAGACCAGACTAGGAACATTTGCCTCTTGATATGTGGTAATGTGTCTTAGATTGCTCTGTAGTTGTACCTTCTAATATATGTTAGATGTAACCAATTTGTATTGTTAGGGAGTAAGATTGATGGGGTTTAATATACAATTCACTAAATTAGGCTCAGAGTTACATACTCAGCTCTGGCACATTGTGCTGGAACTTTACCTGAAATATCTGAGAAAGTCTGAATGTCAAGTTGGATGGTGCAGGAAATGAATATTAAATTACTCTAGATAAGCAATTATGGTAAATGGAGATTTATATAAAATTCTTGAAATAAGGTTCACAAGAGAAATACAGTTAGGCTTCAGTTATGATACTGTCAATGACAAGTGTTACATCAAAAAGAATTCGGGTCAGGAAGATAGACTTCTTACTGAGCTATGTCGGGAGTACCGGCTTTTAGCCCTTTTGAGATGATAGTTAAATCTGAAAGAAAAAGTGTCTCTTGAGCTGGTAAGACAGAAGCAGGAAAACCCCCTAGTATTTACCACAGGAGCTGTGCAGGCAGAGAAGGAAGTGTAAGCTGCTCAATGAAATGTAGCATGTGTGTTGTGGGGAAATGCCACCAACACAGGACATCCAAGGAACAAATGGCATGGTTTTGTTTCTCTATTTTTGGTCAACCCAGTAGAGCTGTTTATTCTGGCACAGTACTGCTCTATGTGTTGAATAAAATGAGCTGGCCTTTTACGTCCTGATGTAGCTTTTGATTCTTTTACCTGAAAGAACTGAAGTTAAGACTCTTAGTTTGGTCATTCACCCTTATTAACTGAGTATACCCTTGCTAAAAGAATCTTACACATTTGGAAAATGGCAGAAATTACACTGTTTTGCTTGACTGTTCCTTATAGAAAATGGAATTTTCTAGTTCACTAAACTAAAAATATGTCTAAATGAACACATAAATTTATTCAGTAATATTTTGGGACTGGGTGGTGTTGTTGTAAAAGCTTAGTGAAACTATTTGCTTAAGGGTTCTGATGAGATAGATAGTCTTTTGCTACACTTCCTATTTTTTAGCACAGAGTTGTGCAGTAATTACAGTATATCAACATCTGAAGAACAGGCTGGGAGCGATTGCAGTTTTCCCTGGGGGATTGATAAAAAATTGAGAATCGCTATCCAAAAAAATATATTACCTTTCCTTACATCTGCAGAATTTTCCTATCTATCCAAAATGTCAAAAGGAAATACCTTTGAATTTGTTTCTACTGCTTTAAATAATTTAAATCTCAGAATTTTTTATAAATAAAACAAAAACTGTAGCAGAGTACTGAAACTTTAATGTTATCGTACAGTGGGCTCAGTCTAACATACCCTGTTTACACTGCTCTGCAGAAATTTTTATCTTACTGTGTTTTTTCTTGGTCAGTAGGGCAAACAAGGCAAAGGGAGAGTTTCTTCAGAAGTCAGTCTTAAACTTCTTCCCAGCTTTTCCACAGTTCACTTATACCTTTATGTTTATTGTTAGGCGACTGTGCGGCTTTGTTTTCATCAGCTTTCAATGTGGTACATGGACTGGAATCCTATGTATTTCTGTTTTTTTGCTACATGCTCAAAACTAGTAAGTGCTTTTTTCCATAGTAACTAACAGATGTACTTCCGGAAGCATAACCTTGATCACTCATTTAGTATTTAATTTCCTTTGTAGATGCTACAAATCAAAAGCCGTATTTCTGTGTTATACATCACCAATGCCAACTTTTTGTTCTCATGCATGTTTGTAGTTGTCTGGATTGGCACATTTTGATTGTCTGAAATAGCATGGCCTGCTTTACTTGTTTATTCATTCTCCCCACTTTCAATTCTGCATTCTTATTTTCTATCACTAGACTTCAAAATTCTTCAACACTTTTAAGGTGTTCTTGACCAATTGCAATATTGGTTCTTTATCTTCTTAATTCAGTTATTTTCTGATCAGCTGAATTAGAGAAAAAGGAATAGTCTTGAAATGTCATCACCAAATCTTTATCACAACCTTAGGTTTAGCATTTTGGGAGACATATAAATCACCACTGTTCCACTGAGATTAGAGCTCAATCCTGAGTCCATAGATTAAAAAATAAAAGGAAAAAAAAAAAAAAAAGAAGAAATGTTCTATGAAAGTACATCAGAGCAAAGGATATTTCTGGTCTTTTCTATTTTCACATACTCCAAAGGAGTCGAATGAATCTAAGACTAATGAATCATTGTGGCTAATAATACTGCTTTATATTTTGGCAGCATCTTGCTCATGGTGGTTTTTTAATGTATTTTATGGAACTGTTAGTGCAGTTATACAACTGAAACCTGACATACGAAAGGATACTGAATCTTCTAAACTAACTGTTCTTTCTATGTTAATCCCCAATTTTTTCATTTACACTCTGGTAATTTTGGTATAAAATATATGAGTCAACATGGACCTTTGTATTGGTAACTTATATAAAGAAAAGAAGAAACAAACTTCCAAACAAATGCACCTTAATTACTGACAGCCCTGCAGGAATATTGTCTTTGTTAAATCTTTGTCCCTGAAGAAGGAATGATTGCATATTTTACTTGCAAATTATTCTGTTGTTTGGATTTCTATTAACTTATCAAATATATTGTATATTTACAAGAGGAAATACTTCTGCCACTAGTAACACATTCCATCAGAAACAAAATTTCAGCTCCAAGAGCTGTAGTAAGAGATCTAACATTTTCATCTTTTTTTTTGGCTTGTTACTAAACCTTTCAGGCAAAAATTCTCATCTGCACAGCATTGTCCTGAAGCGAGGAAGAGAAAGCTGCATTGTAGATGGAATTCTTGCAAGGGAATCTAAAATGATGAAAAAATTCTGCAGATTGTCATCAGCTTATCTGTTCTGCAACACAAGACTGCAGCTTTAGCTGAGATATACATCTGACAAAGCTACTGGTTTTGATGACAGATTTCATCCTTTTATGTGCCACATATATTTCTGTGATCTTGGCCATTTGTACGGGTTTATCAGATTTCCAGCACTGAAAATAGTGAACCAGTTTTACAGACAGGTACGTACATTTTTTGCCGATGCCACTAATTTCTGCATTGTACATATTCCCACATATGCAGACACAGCAGTGGTCAGCAAAGTAAAATGAATATTAGCAATACAATCTCAATTACATTTTCTTCTGAAGAGGTTGAGTTGTTTAATTTCTTTACTCGCAAAGGTTATGTGGCGGAAAGAATCAAAATGTTTTTAAAAAATCATAATTTCAGTCAAGTTAAAGTATAAACAATAGAAATATCACTCTGGTGGTTAATGTAAAACTTACAGAAAATTGTTCATTTCCCTTTTTCTGGTATTTCTGAGGTAGAAATCGACTTTTTCAGAAACTGTTTAGGCTTCTGTTTGTATTTGCAGTTGATAATATGTTATTATACTAGTATATGTTACTTGGCAGCATGTTAAGCACAAGTAAATTCTTTTATTGATTAACTATTTGTTTCTTTAAATCTGCAAATTTTTCTTACATGTAAATGTTCTAAAATCCAAAGTTCACCTCAGAGAGAAAAAAATAAAACAGGGGAAAAATACTGTTTGTAAATAACTAAAAGTTGCCTAGCCCCACGACTTCTGTATTTTCTTCTATATGGTTTTCATTGTGTTACTTTAATACATCCCCAAATAGTGATTAAAATAGTGTTTGGGGATTTTTTCTTAGAGTAGTTGAATAAAAATCACATCTTTTAGCAGTGGATCAGGTTAAAAGAATCAATAAATAGAAATAATGTAGATAAATTTACACAGTATATTATTATTATGGTGCTTTTCTCTGTAAATTTTGAAGTGAGCAATTTGAAAGCAGTTAACTATAATATGCCTTACAAATGTTACATTTGTGTTATGCTTCAACATAACTATGTGGGACCTAGGGAATGAATTGTTCTTTTGAAACATATTTTGAAGAAAATTCAGTCCTTTAAAAGGGTGCATTGTGATGAGATAAGAAACTAGTGTCATCTCTCTCTTCTCTAACAATCAGTATAATGTATAAGGCTTGTTTCTGTATTCTACTCTAATTACTATTACTTAGGTGACAACGTATTTTTCACTCACATTCCTATATTGTCGTTTCAAGTGTTTTAATATTTCAGAATTTCAAAGGAAATGGCGGGTAGCTTATAACATAGCTGTGTTCTTTTGATTTCTGCTAACAGCCTGCCAATTTCCACCCCCGCTTGAAAATAAGAAGGTTTATTTAAAGCACCCTCAGTCACTCACAAAATAAACTTTTTTCCTTCCCTTTGGGATGTGTGATAAACACATATATTTCAAAAAAATGAGTGCTTCACTGGACTTACAGTGCAAGTGTTATTACTGAACTCTTTGATTGACAAAAATAACAATAATTATTTTTGTAAAAGCAGTATTGTAGACATAAGCCACTGAAGGTACGTACATGTAGATATGATATTCTTATAGTTCTATGCAGTAGTTAGGACTGACTGCAGTCTTTTATGTACCTTATGTTTATGAATACACAAATGCTTGAATACTTCTAATTTTCCTAAATGATACAAACATGAACAAAAACATCACCCTGAAACCCATTCACACTCACAAGAGACTTTTTAATTAACAGTCACATCTGTGCAAGAATCCTATATTTTGCAAAGTTAGCAGCAACATAAACCATATTATTAAATTTTGAAAAAGAGTACAAATCTCAGTAGACCTGTTTAACAATTCAAGAACTAGTGTGGAATGATACCTCTGGCCTCCTGAGTCTAGTTTGGAAATAGATAAATTTTCCGTAATGGTGTCATTAAATATTTAATAGTATAATATTTTGAACACCTTTCCAACATAAATTACTTTAAAATTTAACCTGTTTAAACTGTTAAAGGTTATCCGAAAAATTCCATTAGAATACACTTTCAAAGCCAATTAAAGGTGCCGTCGTATTAAAAGATGGTTTCCAAGAAGAAACCGAATTAATGTAAACAATAAAAAATGAAGATCAGAGTGAACAAGTAGGTTCTTTCTGAAGTATTTCATAAGGCTATGGAGTAAAATTCTGAAACATATTTTATTTTGCAACATGGTACCATTGATCCTATGTAATCCTGATCAGAGTCTAGCTTCATTTCCAGTCCAATCATTCTATTAAATCACAGTAAAATTGTAAATATTCAACAAGGTATGCAGAAATATTGCCATTTTAAGATCAGGTGAAATTTCATTATATGGAAAAAAAAGGTCTAAAATATTACAATAAAATAAAGCTTTAAATATAAAGGAATATACTTTTTCTTATGTTCTGACCTTAAATTATCCCCCCCTTTTTTTTTCTGATGGCTACCAACAGATATCCTAAAAGGACTCTGTGACTACAACTTTGATTTTGTCTTCTTCTTTTTTTTATATAACAACTGTTTTTGCTACTTCATCAAGGTTCTGTAGGCAATAGGCTATGAGAAAGCATATGAGATCTTACTGGAGTAGCAATTCCTTCAGTGTTCGCAGAGTGGGCAAAAAGCATCTCAAGGACCTAGTATCTGCCTTTACTGGGTTGACACAGGATGGTGATCAACAGCATTTCCATATAATGGTATAGTATTTCACCAAATGGACAGAGAACAATTTGAAATCACGTCAGCTGAAAGGAAGAAACATAATCATTCAATCACAAGAAGCTGAAGGCAGTGTTTTGACTCAGCATAGGCAACATTCTTCAGGACTTCAAAGAGCTGCATCGGTTTGCAAAGGCAACCTTCATGCTGAGTTCAAACACTTTATGTTTAATTTTAAGTAAAAACTGAAAGTCTTATGGCAAAATTCCTTGTCTGCTACAGTTTTGCTCATGGAGGTGAAATAGAAATGCCAGAGACTTGACTATGTTTTGTTTATTTTTTGAAATGCTGTAGTATGTATTGCCAGCTTGACTTTTAAACTGACAGTGGTCAATTAAGGCAGCAACAAAAGCAAACCTTTGTGAGATTTCTGTTCTATAAAATTTGCGGTCTATGGCTCTCATTTTACAAATATTTCTGCATAAATTAAATCTAAATAATTGTATTGACTTCAATTGATTTGTTCATGCATACAACTGGCAGATCCGGGGTTTATTTTTAAATCTGTAATGTAGACCAGGATTCATGATGTTAGGTGTTCCACAACATGGAGAATGTCATAGTCATTCCACTGAGAGCAAAACACTGTGTACTACATTCATTTTAGTTTTACAGGTAAACAAAAATGGTGTGAAAGGAATCATGAACCATTTATCACACTCACTGTGGTACCAAAATGACTCCCTCTTTGAAGCTCAGATAAAATAATTTCATTTAATTGGAAAGTCAGTCACGACTTTGAATTGTCTACTGTTGTGTTTAACTTAACAGGAGGTAAGCAAGGGGAGGAGAAAGGTTGTGAGACTTGCTTCCACTAAAAAACATACAGTACAGTTTAAATCCTTTCACTATGACTTCCTGTATGAAAATGAGTGGTCTCTAATTTAGAATGGATGTCAGAGACTATGATGAAGGGCATAGCTATTGGGCTGGTACTAACACTGGGTTTACAATTGCTTAGTAGGTAGAGACATATGATAAAGCATTGAAGGAATCTGTTCGTATATGTGACTGTTTAAGGTCATCTTCACTGAGAATATCCAGCCTTCTAAGAGTTTTGTTTTTAACTAAGTAAACAATATTTTGTTTTCCTTTCTTATACTTTAATTGGATGAAATTATTAAATATCCTTATAGTTCCTTGGATGTTTTGAACAGGTAGCACATTTAAGAATTGAGCACTGGCAGGAAATATTGTAGAATGTGTAAGGTGCATGAGAAATTTGAGTGATTTCAAATGGTAAAATGGTAAGAGCTTGCCTCCCATTGATAGAACATCTTCCTATGAGCTCTTTCATTTTATCCTTAGTTTTGTTTTTGCTTAGGATGTGCATCTTTCCTGTGGAAAGGATTCTTTTCCCATATGGAATCAACAGTTCCCTATGGATAAATTTCTCTCTTTCGCAATTTACTTCTTAAATAGAACAGAAAAACAAGTGTTATAACAGATTTTGATTATGAACAGTCTCTAGACTTTTAGAAGGGGATCATTTCCCCAAATCAGCTTTTATGTCCGTCTCCACCATCATAAAGTTCCTTAACTTTTCAGTTATTTATTTTCTGGTTGACAATCACCTTTCTCCACCACTTCTCTCCTTGAACCATCTTCCCATTTCTTAATGGGTAATTTCTCTTCTGTACCCTCTTCTCTTCATGGTATTTTATCTTATTCACTTCAGACTTTCCAGAAATAAATACGTTTAAAACAAAACTTGAGAGGTGATAGAGCAGTTTTAGTAGAGTTCAGAGCAAGCTGTACTGTCAAAATTCAGCCTTTCAGATAGATTCCAACTTGGAGCAATAACGAAGAATCTAGTCTGTTCTTCCTAAAGTACTATTTTAATTGTAATTGGAGTAATAATTTACTCTGCTAGGGCCTGATTCTTCAAAAGTTATTGATTGCGGTAAGCACTGCTCATGACAGTCTCTGCCAGATTAGCAGATGATGTTTAGCGTGAGAGCTTGCCTCTAGCTGTTATTTCTTCAATTCATTTCTCTCTTCCTGCTTTTCTTACAGATACATTTTAATCTGTATGCACAACCACCATCTTCACATCTAACTGTTTACATATATTTCTTGTAAGTCCTTTTCCATTATCCAATCTGGTCTTTCTACTTTTTATTCTATTCTATTTTTTAATACAAAGAACTTATATTGTCCCAAGTTAACATTTACTTTAAACTGAATTCTAACACAGTAAAAAATTGAACTATTCTTTCATTAAATAAACTTCTTTGTATTTATAACATATGGTATTAATAATTTATTAGATAACATGTCATATTTTCATCTGCAAGAAACATAATGAGTTTCACACTGGGGATCAGCATGGGTCTCACCTAAGGGAAACTTGATTATTTGAGCAAGACAGAAGACCTATTGATTTAATGTTCAGGACTCCAACAATTTCTCTACAGCATGATATTGAAACATTGTGTGAAGCTCAACATTAAACTGAACACTAATCTTAGAATTAACCAGCAGGCACAGGAACAAAAAATGCAGGATCTTAATTACCTCATCAGTTATGTAAGTACAGTGCTTATTCACTTCAGCAGAAGTCATATATGCAGAAATAGACAGATGGCATGGGGTTTTAATTTTGATTTTCATTGTATGGCTATCTTTAATGTTGAACTAAGCTTTTGTGAAAAAAGGAGCTTCGACTTAGTACTGATGAGTAGGAGAAAATATTTGTGATCTTTTACAATGATTTGCCAACTTTGCAAAGAACTGTAATATTTTAAAGTACAGTTTAGCTTTGGTTATATTTTATTATTTGCAAAGTTTAAGGCAGGACAGATTCTTTCATTTTTTACCACACAGGTATTCTTACAGCTACTACTGTACAGCTGTGAAACAGACATGGGACTAACCAAATCCCAAGTGAGTGTTCAGAAGCCTTTGCAGATGGTGGTGGAAGGCATCTATACCTTCTCTCTCTTCTGTTTCTTTTTAGTCTTGAGGTTAGAGTGACAAAAGTAAGAAGAATGGGGGTTGCAGCTTTAATAACTATCAGATGTAGGTAACTTTACCGTGCCACATTGTGAGGTTACTAGAATAAGACTGTACTTAATCTGGCTTTTGAATATCACTTGATAGACAGATTGTACCTACATTCATTTTGCTCTTTGTTCCTGCATCTTGTAGAAGCTGAATACTTGGATGTAAATAAATATACTGATTTCTTCTTTCAGCCAAATCAGCCTCAGTGAATTGCTGTTTATGAATGGAACTCTACACATGCACAAGTGTTTTCTTAAATCATTGGTTGACACATGCTGGTTTTAGTAACTGCTTCCTCACACTGCAACTTGTAAATTCATGAATTGGTTCACTGGGTTCAGTACAATGGAACCACATCGGTTATATCATCTCTTGAAAGAAGAAATGATACACACCATCAATCTCAAGACTTCTTCCTCTCCTTCTTGTGCTGGGATTCAGTGCCCACCAAGCTTCTGTATAAAAATGATTCAGACCTTTTTCAGAGATCTAGGCACTATTGTTAGCATCACAGGCAGTAAATTACAGAGTCTTCTATCTGACTGACTAATGGATGTTTGCTAAACCATCTGGCATGCTTCTGTTAAAAAAGAGTTGATTTTTACAGATGGGAAAGCCTTTCAAAAAAGTCTATCCATCATAACCGAGCTCACTGCATCTTGAGTTCCAAACTATTGTATACTTATTGTTTTCACGTTTTTTATATTTATTACTGTTCCTAGACCCAGTAACTATGTATTTTATATCTTTTGAACACACTTCTTTGTATATGCTCCTAAAGACTGAAATTTCTGAGTAAATGAGAGAGCATTAGGGAATAAAAGCAAGTTTTATAATATTTTTTATTCTCCTCTTAAGGAATTTTTGATGTAGGTATAAAATTTCTTATGGACACCTATCATAGAACACGACTTAGTGTACTTGTTTTCTTTTCCTCTGTCAGTGATCAGCTTGTTCAGTCAGTGTAGTCTTAAAATCCAAACATTGTGATGCACTAAGAAAAAATATCAACCATAAGGACACTATTTTGTGAAAAATTTTGTTTAATTTTAAAATATTTCAACACTCCCTAATTTTATCAGCATATCCCTTAATATGTTTTCCTTCTTTTGGCCTTATTTAAAAGTAATAAGACCTCATTCTTCTATCTGTGTAATAGTAGGCAACCTCTGGTATTCTGTGTCTGAAGACCTCTACACTGAAAATATAAAATATATCTATCACCATGTGTTTCATGGAAGCTTAGTCTGACAAATTGGTAGCTGTTTGAAAACAATAATTATTTTAGGACACATGACAATGCAAGACTAAGGAAGAAGGAGTCAAAAATAACTTGTTTCTTCTAAATTATGACTTCAAGCATAGACTTGAAGTAAAAGCTTCTAATTGTGAAACACACACAGATGTTGGTGCTTTGGTTGCTTTAAAGACACAGAGGGACAAAAATCTAAAAGAGCATACAATCTAACTAAGATTTTAAAAGTCAAGAAGAAACAAGGCACATTGCATCTACCATGACAGAACTGTCTAAAGCTTGGGCTTTCATTTACTACATTAGTATTTGTTAATGAATACAACACCTTGGCTATGCCATACATTGTAAATGTGTTATTTGTAAGACATTACAAAATAGCTTCTTTCTTAGCTTGCATGACATCTGTCAGAGCAGCAGAAGACAATCTGTCAATGTATTTCAGAATTCAATCATACAAGCACACATCTTTGTGCTTCCTGGTTTCTCAACTGTAATTGTGACTAAAAGTGCTATGAAATTATGTTCAGATAATAATTACAATAGTTGTCTCAGCCAGCAGTTCCTGTGTTATCTTTTTACTTGCATAGGAGGGACATGGATTTGATGGAAGGACC